>NW_020526703.1:0-19212 GCF_003368295.1 Carassius auratus
GGTTTGGGCCAGGTTAGTACTTGGATGAGAACCGCCTAGGAATACCAGGTGCTTTAAGCTTTTGGGGTTTCTTTCCTACTTTTATAATGTACTGGCGAGTAGATTGGCTGATTCTTAAATAGCCTTCTCTTTGCAGCAGTCTTCGCTTATGGCCATACCAGCCTGGCTATGCCGATCTTGTCTGATCTCGGAAGCTAAGCAGGTTTGGGCTGGTTAGTGCCTGGATGGGAAGACCGCCTGGGAATACCAGGTACTCTAAGCTATTTTGGAAATTTTTCACTTAGTATATAATAATTTTGCCAAAAAATAGAGTCAATGCCCGATCTCTGAATATAAGCAGGTTTGCGCCAGGTTAGTACATGGATGGGAGACTGCCTGGGAATATCAGGTGCTTTAAATTTTTGGATATTTTTCACGAATTATATAATATTCTTGCAAAAAAAAAAAAAAAAGAGTCAATGCCCGATCTCTGAATCTTAGCAGGTTTAGGTCTGGTTAGTACTTGGATGAGAGACCGCCAAGGAATACCAGGTGCTTTAAGCTTTTGGAATTTTTTCACTTAGTATATAATAAATTTGGCAAAAAATAGAGTCAATGCCCTGATCTCTGAATATAAGCAGGTTTGCGCCAGGTTAGTACATGGATGGGAGACTGCCTGGGAATACCAGGTGCTTTAAATTTTTGGATATTTTTCACAAATTATATAATATTCTTGCAAAAAAAAAAAAAAAAAGAGTCAATGCCGATCTCTGAATCTTAGCAGGTTTAGGTCTGGTTAGTACTTGGATGAGAGACCGCCAAGGAATACCAGGTGCTTTAAGCTTTTGGAATTTTTTCACTTAGTATATAATAAATTTGGCAAAAAATAGAGTCAATGCCCGATCTCTGAATATAAGCAGGTTTGGGCCAGGTTAGTACATGGATGGGAGACTGCCTGGGAATACCAGGTGCTTTAAATTTTTGGATATTTTTCACGAATTATATAATATTCTTGCAAAAAAAAAAAAAAAGAAGAAGTCAATGCCCGATCTCTGAATCTTAGCAGGTTAAGGTCTGGTTAGTACTTGAATGATAGACCGCCAAGGAATACCAGGTGCTTTAAGCTTTTGGAATTTTTTCACTTAGTATATAATAAATTTGGCAAAAAATAGAGTCAATGCCCGATCTCTGAATATAAGCAGGTTTGGGCCAGGTTAGTACTTGGATGAGAGACCGCCTAGGAATACCAGGTGCTTTAAGCTTTTGGGGTTTCTTTCCTACTTTTATAATGTACTGGCGAGTAGATTGGCTGATCTTTAAATAGCCTTCTCTTTGCAGCAGTCTTCGCTTATGGCCATACCAGCCTGGCTATGCCCGATCTTGTCTGATCTTGAAGCTAAGCAGGTTTGGGCCTGGTTAGTGCCTGGATGGGAGACCGCCTGGGAATGCCAGGTACTCTAAGCTATTTTGAAATTTTTCACTTAGTATATAATAATTTTGCCAAAAAATAGAGTCAATGCCCGATCTCTGAATATAAGCAGGTTTGCGCCAGGTTAGTACATGGATGGGAGACTGCCTGGGAATATCAGGTGCTTTAAATTTTTGGATATTTTTCACGAATTATATAATAATCTTGCAAAAAAAAAAAAAAAAAAAGAGTCAATGCCCGATCTCTGAATCTTAGCAGGTTTAGGTCTGGTTAGTACTTGGATGAGAGACCGCCAAGGAATACCAGGTGCTTTAAGCTTTTGGAATTTTTTCACTTAGTATATAATAAATTTGGCAAAAAATAGAGTCAATGCCCGATCTCTGAATATAAGCAGGTTTGGGCCAGGTTAGTACATGGATGGGAGACTGCCTGGGAATACCAGGTGCTTTAAATTTTTGGATATTTTTACAAATTATATAATATCTTGCAAAAAAAAAAAAAAAAAGAAGAAGTCAATGCCCGATCTCTGAATCTTAGCAGGTTAAGGTCTGGTTAGTACTTGAATGATAGACCGCCAAGGAATACCAGGTGCTTTAAGCTTTTGGAATTTTTTCACTTAGTATATAATAAATTTGGCAAAAAATAGAGTCAATGCCCGATCTCTGAATATAGCAGGTTTGGGCCAGGTTAGTACTTGGATGAGAGACCGCCTAGGAATACCAGGTGCTTTAAGCTTTTGGGGTTTCTTTCCTACTTTTATAATGTACTGGCGAGTAGATTGGCTGATCTTTAAATAGCCTTCTCTTTGCAGCAGTCTTCGCTTATGGCCATACCAGCCTGGCTATGCCCGATCTTGTCTGATCTCGTAAGCTAAGCAGGTTTGGGCCTGGTTAGTGCCTGGATGGGAGACCGCCTGGGAATACCAGGTACTCTAAGCTTTTTTGAAATTTTTCACTTAGTATATAATAATTTTGCCAAAAAATAGAGTCAATGCCCGATCTCTGAATATAAGCAGGTTTGCGCCAGGTTAGTACATGGATGGGAGACTGCCTGGGAATATCAGGTGCTTTAAATTTTTGGATATTTTTCACGAATTATATAATAATCTATCTGCAAAAAAAAAAAAAAAAAAAAGAGTCAATGCCCGATCTCTGAATCTTAGCAGGTTTAGGTCTGGTTAGTACTTGGATGAGAGACCGCCAAGGAATACCAGGTGCTTTAAGCTTTTGGAATTTTTTCACTTAGTATATAATAAATTTGGCAAAAAATAGAGTCAATGCCCGATCTCTGAATATAAGCAGGTTTGGGCCAGGTTAGTACATGGATGGGAGACTGCCTGGGAATACCAGGTGCTTTAAATTTTTGGATATTTTTCACAAATTATATAATAATCTTGCAAAAAAAAAAAAAAAAAGAAGAAGTCAATGCCCGATCTCTGAATCTTAGCAGGTTTGGGCCAGGTTAGTACTTGGATGAGAGACCGCCTAGGAATACCAGGTGCTTTAAGCTTTTGGGGTTTCTTTCCTACTTTTATAAATGTACTGGCGAGTAGATTGGCTGATCTTTAAATAGCCTTCTCTTTGCAGCAGTCTTCGCTTATGGCCATACCAGCCTGGCTATGCCCGATCTTGTCTGATCTTGGAAGCTAAGCAGGTTTGGGCCTGGTTAGTGCCTGGATGGGAGACCGCCTGGGAATACCAGGTACTCTAAGCTTTTTGAAATTTTTCACTTAGTATATAATAATTTTGCCAAAAAATAGAGTCAATGCCCGATCTCTGAATATAAGCAGGTTTGCGCCAGGTTAGTACATGGATGGGAGACTGCCTGGGAATATCAGGTGCTTTAAATTTTTGGATATTTTTCACGAATTATATAATAATCTTGCAAAAAAAAAAAAAAAAAAAAAGAGTCAATGCCCGATCTCTGAATCTTAGCAGGTTTAGGTCTGGTTAGTACTTGGATGAGAGACCGCCAAGGAATACCAGGTGCTTTAAGCTTTTGGAATTTTTTCACTTAGTATATAATAAATTTGGCAAAAAATAGAGTCAATGCCCGATCTCTGAATATAAGCAGGTTTGGGCCAGGTTAGTACATGGATGGGAGACTGCCTGGGAATACCAGGTGCTTTAAATTTTTGGATATTTTTCACGAATTATATAATAATCTTGCAAAAAAAAAAAAAAAAGAAGAAGTCAATGCCCGATCTCTGAATCTTAGCAGGTTAAGGTCTGGTTAGTACTTGAATGATAGACCGCCAAGGAATACCAGGTGCTTTAAGCTTTTGGAATTTTTTCACTTAGTATATAATAAATTTGGCAAAAAATAGAGTCAATGCCCGATCTCTGAATATAAGCAGGTTTGGGCCAGGTTAGTACTTGGATGAGAGACCGCCTAGGAATACCAGGTGCTTTAAGCTTTTGGGGTTTCTTTCCTACTTTTATAATGTACTGGCGAGTAGATTGGCTGATCTTTAAATAGCCTTCTCTTTGCAGCAGTCTTCGCTTATGGCCATACCAGCCTGGCTATGCCCGATCTTGTCTGATCTCGTAAGCTAAGCAGGTTTGGGCCTGGTTAGTGCCTGGATGGGAGACCGCCTGGGAATACCAGGTACTGTAAGCTTTTTTGAAATTTTTCACTTAGTATATAATAATTTTGCCAAAAAATAGAGTCAATGCCCGATCTCTGAATATAAGCAGGTTTGCGCCAGGTTAGTACATGGATGGGAGACTGCCTGGGAATATCAGGTGCTTTAAATTTTTGGATATTTTTCACGAATTATATAATATTCTTGCAAAAAAAAAAAAAAAAAAAAGAGTCAATGCCCGATCTCTGAATCTTAGCAGGTTTAGGTCTGGTTAGTACTTGGATGAGAGACCGCCAAGGAATACCAGGTGCTTTAAGCTTTTGGAATTTTTTCACTTAGTATATAATAAATTTGGCAAAAAATAGAGTCAATGCCTGATCTCTGAATATAAGCAGGTTTGCGCCAGGTTAGTACATGGATGGGAGACTGCCTGGGAATACCAGGTGCTTTAAATTTTTGGATATTTTTCACAAATTATATAATAATCTTGCAAAAAAAAAAAAAAAAAGAGTCAATGCCCGATCTCTGAATCTTAGCAGGTTTAGGTCTGGTTAGTACTTGGATGAGAGACCGCCAAGGAATACCAGGTGCTTTAAGCTTTTGGAATTTTTTCACTTAGTATATAATAAATTTGGCAAAAAATAGAGTCAATGCCCGATCTCTGAATATAAGCAGGTTTGGGCCAGGTTAGTACATGGATGGGAGACTGCCTGGGAATACCAGGTGCTTTAAATTTTTGGATATTTTTCACGAATTATATAATATTCTTGCAAAAAAAAAAAAAAAGAAGAAGTCAATGCCCGATCTCTGAATCTTAGCAGGTTAAGGTCTGGTTAGTACTTGAATGATAGACCGCCAAGGAATACCAGGTGCTTTAAGCTTTTGGAATTTTTTCACTTAGTATATAATAAATTTGGCAAAAAATAGAGTCAATGCCCGATCTCTGAATATAAGCAGGTTTGGGCCAGGTTAGTACTTGGATGAGAGACCGCCTAGGAATACCAGGTGCTTTAAGCTTTTGGGGTTTCTTTCCTACTTTTATAATGTACTGGCGAGTAGATTGGCTGATCTTTAAATAGCCTTCTCTTTGCAGCAGTCTTCGCTTATGGCCATACCAGCCTGGCTATGCCCGATCTTGTCTGATCTCGGAAGCTAAGCAGGTTTGGGCCTGGTTAGTGCCTGGATGGGAGACCGCCTGGGAATGCCAGGTACTCTAAGCTATTTTGAAATTTTTCACTTAGTATATAATAATTTTGCCAAAAAATAGAGTCAATGCCCGATCTCTGAATATAAGCAGGTTTGCGCCAGGTTAGTACATGGATGGGAGACTGCCTGGGAATATCAGGTGCTTTAAATTTTTGGATATTTTTCACGAATTATATAATAATCTTGCAAAAAAAAAAAAAAAAAAAGAGTCAATGCCCGATCTCTGAATCTTAGCAGGTTTAGGTCTGGTTAGTACTTGGATGAGAGACCGCCAAGGAATACCAGGTGCTTTAAGCTTTTGGAATTTTTTCACTTAGTATATAATAAATTTGGCAAAAAATAGAGTCAATGCCCGATCTCTGAATATAAGCAGGTTTGGGCCAGGTTAGTACATGGATGGGAGACTGCCTGGGAATACCAGGTGCTTTAAATTTTTGGATATTTTTCACAAATTATATAATAATCTTGCAAAAAAAAAAAAAAAAAGAAGAAGTCAATGCCCGATCTCTGAATCTTAGCAGTTTAAGGTCTGGTTAGTACTTGAATGATAGACCGCCAAGGAATACCAGGTGCTTTAAGCTTTTGGAATTTTTTCACTTAGTATATAATAAATTTGGCAAAAAATAGAGTCAATGCCCGATCTCTGAATATAAGCAGGTTTGGGCCAGGTTAGTACTTGGATGAGAGACCGCCTAGGAATACCAGGTGCTTTAAGCTTTTGGGGTTTCTTTCCTACTTTTATAATGTACTGGCGAGTAGATTGGCTGATCTTTAAATAGCCTTCTCTTTGCAGCAGTCTTCGCTTATGGCCATACCAGCCTGGCTATGCCCGATCTTGTCTGATCTCGGAAGCTAAGCAGGTTTGGGCCTGGTTAGTGCCTGGATGGGAGACCGCCTGGGAATACCAGGTACTGTAAGCTTTTTTGAAATTTTTCACTTAGTATATAATAATTTTGCCAAAAAATAGAGTCAATGCCCGATCTCTGAATATAAGCAGGTTTGCGCCAGGTTAGTACATGGATGGGAGACTGCCTGGGAATATCAGGTGCTTTAAATTTTTGGATATTTTTCACGAATTATATAATATTCTTGCAAAAAAAAAAAAAAAAAAAGAGTCAATGCCCGATCTCTGAATCTTAGCAGGTTTAGGTCTGGTTAGTACTTGGATGAGAGACCGCCAAGGAATACCAGGTGCTTTAAGCTTTTGGAATTTTTTCACTTAGTATATAATAAATTTGGCAAAAAATAGAGTCAATGCCCGATCTCTGAATATAAGCAGGTTTGCGCCAGGTTAGTACATGGATGGGAGACTGCCTGGGAATACCAGGTGCTTTAAATTTTTGGATATTTTTCACAAATTATATAATAATCTTGCAAAAAAAAAAAAAAAAAGAGTCAATGCCCGATCTCTGAATCTTAGCAGGTTTAGGTCTGGTTAGTACTTGGATGAGAGACCGCCAAGGAATACCAGGTGCTTTAAGCTTTTGGAATTTTTTCACTTAGTATATAATAAATTTGGCAAAAAATAGAGTCAATGCCCGATCTCTGAATATAAGCAGGTTTGGGCCAGGTTAGTACATGGATGGGAGACTGCCTGGGAATACCAGGTGCTTTAAATTTTTGGATATTTTTCACGAATTATATAATAATCTTGCAAAAAAAAAAAAAAAAGAAGAAGTCAATGCCCGATCTCTGAATCTTAGCAGGTTAAGGTCTGGTTAGTACTTGAATGATAGACCGCCAAGGAATACCAGGTGCTTTAAGCTTTTGGAATTTTTTCACTTAGTATATAATAAATTTGGCAAAAAATAGAGTCAATGCCCGATCTCTGAATATAAGCAGGTTTGGGCCAGGTTAGTACTTGGATGAGAGACCGCCTAGGAATACCAGGTGCTTTAAGCTTTTGGGGTTTCTTTCCTACTTTTATAATGTACTGGCGAGTAGATTGGCTGATCTTTAAATAGCCTTCTCTTTGCAGCAGTCTTCGCTTATGGCCATACCAGCCTGGCTATGCCCGATCTTGTCTGATCTCGGAAGCTAAGCAGGTTTGGGCCTGGTTAGTGCCTGGATGGGAGACCGCCTGGGAATACCAGGTACTGTAAGCTTTTTTGAAATTTTTCACTTAGTATATAATAATTTTGCCAAAAAATAGAGTCAATGCCCGATCTCTGAATATAAGCAGGTTTGCGCCAGGTTAGTACATGGATGGGAGACTGCCTGGGAATATCAGGTGCTTTAAATTTTTGGATATTTTTCACGAATTATATAATATCTTGCAAAAAAAAAAAAAAAAAAAAGAGTCAATGCCCGATCTCTGAATCTTAGCAGGTTTAGGTCTGGTTAGTACTTGGATGAGAGACCGCCAAGGAATACCAGGTGCTTTAAGCTTTTGGAATTTTTTCACTTAGTATATAATAAATTTGGCAAAAAATAGAGTCAATGCCCGATCTCTGAATATAAGCAGGTTTGGGCCAGGTTAGTACATGGATGGGAGACTGCCTGGGAATACCAGGTGCTTTAAATTTTTGGATATTTTTCACAAATTATATAATAATCTTGCAAAAAAAAAAAAAAAAAGAGTCAATGCCCGATCTCTGAATCTTAGCAGGTTTAGGTCTGGTTAGTACTTGGATGAGAGACCGCCAAGGAATACCAGGTGCTTTAAGCTTTTGGAATTTTTTCACTTAGTATATAATAAATTTGGCAAAAAATAGAGTCAATGCCCGATCTCTGAATATAAGCAGGTTTGGGCCAGGTTAGTACATGGATGGGAGACTGCCTGGGAATACCAGGTGCTTTAAATTTTTGGATATTTTTCACGAATTATATAATAATCTTGCAAAAAAAAAAAAAAAAAGAAGTCAATGCCCGATCTCTGAATCTTAGCAGGTTAAGGTCTGGTTAGTACTTGAATGATAGACCGCCAAGGAATACCAGGTGCTTTAAGCTTTTGGAATTTTTTCACTTAGTATATAATAAATTTGGCAAAAAATAGAGTCAATGCCCGATCTCTGAATATAAGCAGGTTTGGGCCAGGTTAGTACTTGGATGAGAGACCGCCTAGGAATACCAGGTGCTTTAAGCTTTTGGGGTTTCTTTCCTACTTTTATAATGTACTGGCGAGTAGATTGGCTGATCTTTAAATAGCCTTCTCTTTGCAGCAGTCTTCGCTTATGGCCATACCAGCCTGGCTATGCCCGATCTTGTCTGATCTCGGAAGCTAAGCAGGTTTGGGCCTGGTTAGTGCCTGGATGGGAGACCGCCTGGGAATACCAGGTACTCTAAGCTTTTTTGAAATTTTTCACTTAGTATATAATAATTTTGCCAAAAAATAGAGTCAATGCCCGATCTCTGAATATAAGCAGGTTTGCGCCAGGTTAGTACATGGATGGGAGACTGCCTGGGAATATCAGGTGCTTTAAATTTTTGGATATTTTTCACGAATTATATAATATTCTTGCAAAAAAAAAAAAAAAAAAAAGAGTCAATGCCCGATCTCTGAATCTTAGCAGGTTTAGGTCTGGTTAGTACTTGGATGAGAGACCGCCAAGGAATACCAGGTGCTTTAAGCTTTTGGAATTTTTTCACTTAGTATATAATAAATTTGGCAAAAAATAGAGTCAATGCCCGATCTCTGAATATAAGCAGGTTTGGGCCAGGTTAGTACATGGATGGGAGACTGCCTGGGAATACCAGGTGCTTTAAATTTTTGGATATTTTTCACGAATTATATAATATTCTTGCAAAAAAAAAAAAAAAAAAGAAGAAGTCAATGCCCGATCTCTGAATCTTAGCAGGTTAAGGTCTGGTTAGTACTTGAATGATAGACCGCCAAGGAATACCAGGTGCTTTAAGCTTTTGGAATTTTTTCACTTAGTATATAATAAATTTGGCAAAAAATAGAGTCAATGCCCGATCTCTGAATATAAGCAGGTTTGGGCCAGGTTAGTACTTGGATGAGAGACCGCCTAGGAATACCAGGTGCTTTAAGCTTTTGGGGTTTCTTTCCTACTTTTATAATGTACTGGCGAGTAGATTGGCTGATCTTTAAATAGCCTTCTCTTTGCAGCAGTCTTCGCTTATGGCCATACCAGCCTGGCTATGCCCGATCTTGTCTGATCTTGGAAGCTAAGCAGGTTTGGGCCTGGTTAGTGCCTGGATGGGAGACCGCCTGGGAATGCCAGGTACTCTAAGCTATTTTGAAATTTTTCACTTAGTATATAATAATTTTGCCAAAAAATAGAGTCAATGCCCGATCTCTGAATATAAGCAGGTTTGCGCCAGGTTAGTACATGGATGGGAGACTGCCTGGGAATATCAGGTGCTTTAAATTTTTGGATATTTTTCACGAATTATATAATAATCTTGCAAAAAAAAAAAAAAAAAAAAAGAGTCAATGCCCGATCTCTGAATCTTAGCAGGTTTAGGTCTGGTTAGTACTTGGATGAGAGACCGCCAAGGAATACCAGGTGCTTTAAGCTTTTGGAATTTTTTCACTTAGTATATAATAAATTTGGCAAAAAATAGAGTCAATGCCCGATCTCTGAATATAAGCAGGTTTGGGCCAGGTTAGTACATGGATGGGAGACTGCCTGGGAATACCAGGTGCTTTAAATTTTTGGATATTTTTAACAAATTATATAATAATCTTGCAAAAAAAAAAAAAAAAAGAAGAGTCAATGCCCGATCTCTGAATCTTAGCAGTTTAAGGTCTGGTTAGTACTTGAATGATAGACCGCCAAGGAATACCAGGTGCTTTAAGCTTTTGGAATTTTTTCACTTAGTATATAATAAATTTGGCAAAAAATAGAGTCAATGCCCGATCTCTGAATATAAGCAGGTTTGGGCCAGGTTAGTACTTGGATGAGAGACCGCCTAGGAATACCAGGTGCTTTAAGCTTTTGGGGTTTCTTTCCTACTTTTATAATGTACTGGCGAGTAGATTGGCTGATCTTTAAATAGCCTTCTCTTTGCAGCAGTCTTCGCTTATGGCCATACCAGCCTGGCTATGCCCGATCTTGTCTGATCTCGTAAGCTAAGCAGGTTTGGGCCTGGTTAGTGCCTGGATGGGAGACCGCCTGGGAATACCAGGTACTGTAAGCTTTTTTGAAATTTTTCACTTAGTATATAATAATTTTGCCAAAAAATAGAGTCAATGCCCGATCTCTGAATATAAGCAGGTTTGCGCCAGGTTAGTACATGGATGGGAGACTGCCTGGGAATATCAGGTGCTTTAAATGTTTGGATATTTTTCACGAATTATATAATAATCTTGCAAAAAAAAAAAGAGTCAATGCCCGATCTCTGAATCTTAGCAGGTTTAGGTCTGGTTAGTACTTGGATGAGAGACCGCCAAGGAATACCAGGTGCTTTAAGCTTTTGGAATTTTTTCACTTAGTATATAATAAATTTGGCAAAAAATAGAGTCAATGCCCGATCTCTGAATATAAGCAGGTTTGGGCCAGGTTAGTACATGGATGGGAGACTGCCTGGGAATACCAGGTGCTTTAAATTTTTGGATATTTTTCACAAATTATATAATATTCTTGCAAAAAAAAAAAAAAAAAAAGAGTCAATGCCCGATCTCTGAATCTTAGCAGGTTTAGGTCTGGTTAGTACTTGGATGAGAGACCGCCAAGGAATACCAGGTGCTTTAAGCTTTTGGAATTTTTTCACTTAGTATATAATAAATTTGGCAAAAAATAGAGTCAATGCCCGATCTCTGAATATAAGCAGGTTTGGGCCAGGTTAGTACATGGATGGGAGACTGCCTGGGAATACCAGGTGCTTTAAATTTTTGGATATTTTTCACGAATTATATAATAATTCTTGCAAAAAAAAAAAAAAAGAAGAAGTCAATGCCCGATCTCTGAATCTTAGCAGGTTAAGGTCTGGTTAGTACTTGAATGATAGACCGCCAAGGAATACCAGGTGCTTTAAGCTTTTGGAATTTTTTCACTTAGTATATAATAAATTTGGCAAAAAATAGAGTCAATGCCCGATCTCTGAATATAAGCAGGTTTGGGCCAGGTTAGTACTTGGATGAGAGACCGCCTAGGAATACCAGGTGCTTTAAGCTTTTGGGGTTTCTTTCCTACTTTTATAATGTACTGGCGAGTAGATTGGCTGATCTTTAAATAGCCTTCTCTTTGCAGCAGTCTTCGCTTATGGCCATACCAGCCTGGCTATGCCCGATCTTGTCTGATCTTGGAAGCTAAGCAGGTTTGGGCCTGGTTAGTGCCTGGATGGGAGACCGCCTGGGAATACCAGGTACTCTAAGCTATTTTGAAATTTTTCACTTAGTATATAATAATTTTGCCAAAAAATAGAGTCAATGCCCGATCTCTGAATATAAGCAGGTTTGCGCCAGGTTAGTACATGGATGGGAGACTGCCTGGGAATATCAGGTGCTTTAAATTTTTGGATATTTTTCACGAATTATATAATAATCTTGCAAAAAAAAAAAAAAAAAGAAGAGTCAATGCCCGATCTCTGAATCTTAGCAGGTTTAGGTCTGGTTAGTACTTGGATGAGAGACCGCCAAGGAATACCAGGTGCTTTAAGCTTTTGGAATTTTTTCACTTAGTATATAATAAATTTGGCAAAAAATAGAGTCAATGCCCGATCTCTGAATATAAGCAGGTTTGGGCCAGGTTAGTACATGGATGGGAGACTGCCTGGGAATACCAGGTGCTTTAAATTTTTGGATATTTTTACAAATTATATAATAATCTTGCAAAAAAAAAAAAAAGAAGAAGTCAATGCCCGATCTCTGAATCTTAGCAGTTTAAGGTCTGGTTAGTACTTGAATGATAGACCGCCAAGGAATACCAGGTGCTTTAAGCTTTTGGAATTTTTTCACTTAGTATATAATAAATTTGGCAAAAAATAGAGTCAATGCCCGATCTCTGAATATAAGCAGGTTTGGGCCAGGTTAGTACTTGGATGAGAGACCGCCTAGGAATACCAGGTGCTTTAAGCTTTTGGGGTTTCTTTCCTACTTTTATAATGTACTGGCGAGTAGATTGGCTGATCTTTAAATAGCCTTCTCTTTGCAGCAGTCTTCGCTTATGGCCATACCAGCCTGGCTATGCCCGATCTTGTCTGATCTCGTAAGCTAAGCAGGTTTGGGCCTGGTTAGTGCCTGGATGGGAGACCGCCTGGGAATACCAGGTACTGTAAGCTTTTTTGAAAATTTTTCACTTAGTATATAATAATTTTGCCAAAAAATAGAGTCAATGCCCGATCTCTGAATATAAGCAGGTTTGCGCCAGGTTAGTACATGGATGGGAGACTGCCTGGGAATATCAGGTGCTTTAAATTTTTGGATATTTTTCACGAATTATATAATATTCTTGCAAAAAAAAAAAAAAAAGAGTCAATGCCCGATCTCTGAATCTTAGCAGGTTTAGGTCTGGTTAGTACTTGGATGAGAGACCGCCAAGGAATACCAGGTGCTTTAAGCTTTTGGAATTTTTTCACTTAGTATATAATAAATTTGGCAAAAAATAGAGTCAAGTGCCCGATCTCTGAATATAAGCAGGTTTGGGCCAGGTTAGTACATGGATGGGAGACTGCCTGGGAATACCAGGTGCTTTAAATTTTTGGATATTTTTCACAAATTATATAATAATCTTGCAAAAAAAAAAAAAAAGAAGAAGTCAATGCCCGATCTCTGAATCTTAGCAGGTTAAGGTCTGGTTAGTACTTGAATGATAGACCGCCAAGGAATACCAGGTGCTTTAAGCTTTTTGGAATTTTTTCACTTAGTATATAATAAATTTGCCAAAAAATAGAGTCAATGCCCGATCTCTGAATATAAGCAGGTTTGGGCCAGGTTAGTACTTGGATGAGAGACCGCCTAGGGAATACCAGGTGCTTTAAGCTTTTGGGGTTTCTTTCCTACTTTTATAATGTACTGGCGAGTAGATTGGCTGATCTTTAAATAGCCTTCTCTTTGCAGCAGTCTTCGCTTATGGCCATACCAGCCTGGCTATGCCCGATCTTGTCTGATCTCGTAAGCTAAGCAGGTTTGGGCCTGGTTAGTGCCTGGATGGGAGACAGCCTGGGAATACCAGGTACTGTAAGCTTTTTTGAAATTTTTCACTTAGTATATAATAATTTTGCCAAAAAATAGAGTCAATGCCCGATCTCTGAATATAAGCAGGTTTGCGCCAGGTTAGTACATGGATGGGAGACTGCCTGGGAATATCAGGTGCTTTACATTTTTGGATATTTTCACGAATTATATAATATTCTTGCAAAAAAAAAAAAAAAAAAAGAGTCAATGCCCGATCTCTGAATCTTAGCAGATTTAGGTCTGGTTAGTACTTGGATGAGAGACCGCCAAGGAATACCAGGTGCTTTAAGCTTTTGGAATTTTTCACTTAGTATATAATAAATTTGGCAAAAATAGAGTCAATGCCTGATCTCTGAATATAAGCAGGTTTGCGCCAGGGTAGTATCGATGGTGGGCAGACTGCCTGGGAATACCCAGGGTGCTTTAATTTTGGATATTTTTTCACGAATTATATAATAATCTGTGCAATAGATTATAAAAAAAAAAAGAGTCATGCCCGATCTCTGAATTTAGCAGGTTTAGGTCTGGTTAGGACTGGATGAGAGACCGCCTAAGGGAATACCAGGGCTTTAAGCTTTTGGGAATTTTTTTCACTAGTATATAATGAAATTGGCAAATATATAGATGTCAATGCCCGATCTCTGAATTATAGCAGGTTTGGCCAGGTTAGTACTATGGTGGGAGACTGGCCTGGGAATACCAGGTGGGCTTTAAATTTTTGGATATTTTTCACGAATTATATAATAATCTTGCAAAAAAAAAAAAAAAAGAAGAAGTCAATGCCCGATCTCTGAATCTTAGCAGGTTAAGGTCTGGTTAGTACTTGAATGATAGACCGCCAAGGAATACCAGGTGCTTTAAGCTTTTGGAATTTTTTCACTTAGTATATAATAAATTTGGCAAAAAATAGAGTCAATGCCCGATCTCTGAATATAAGCAGGTTTGGGCCAGGTTAGTACTTGGATGAGAGACCGCCTAGGAATACCAGGTGCTTTAAGCTTTTGGGGTTTCTTTCCTACTTTTATAATGTACTGGCGAGTAGATTGGCTGATCTTTAAATAGCCTTCTCTTTGCAGCAGTCTTCGCTTATGGCCATACCAGCCTGGCTATGCCCGATCTTGTCTGATCTCGGAAGCTAAGCAGGTTTGGGCCTGGTTAGTGCCTGGATGGGAGACCGCCTGGGAATACCAGGTACTGTAAGCTTTTTTGAAATTTTTCACTTAGTATATAATAATTTTGCCAAAAAATAGAGTCAATGCCCGATCTCTGAATATAAGCAGGTTTGCGCCAGGTTAGTACATGGATGGGAGACTGCCTGGGAATATCAGGTGCTTTAAATTTTTGGATATTTTTCACGAATTATATAATATTCTTGCAAAAAAAAAAAAAAAAAAAGAGTCAATGCCCGATCTCTGAATCTTAGCAGGTTTAGGTCTGGTTAGTACTTGGATGAGAGACCGCCAAGGAATACCAGGTGCTTTAAGCTTTTGGAATTTTTTCACTTAGTATATAATAAATTTGGCAAAAAATAGAGTCAATGCCCGATCTCTGAATATAAGCAGGTTTGGGCCAGGTTAGTACATGGATGGGAGACTGCCTGGGAATACCAGGTGCTTTAAATTTTTGGATATTTTTCACAAATTATATAATAATCTTGCAAAAAAAAAAAAAAAAGAGTCAATGCCCGATCTCTGAATTTAGCAGGTTTAGGTCTGGTTAGTACTTGGATGAGAGACCGCCAAGGAATACCAGGTGCTTTAAGCTTTTGGAATTTTTTCACTTAGTATATAATAAATTTGGCAAAAAATAGAGTCAATGCCCGATCTCTGAATATAAGCAGGTTTGGGCCAGGTTAGTACATGGATGGGAGACTGCCTGGGAATACCAGGTGCTTTAAATTTTTGGATATTTTTCACAAATTATATAATAATCTTGCAAAAAAAAAAAAAAAAAGAAGAAGTCAATGCCCGATCTCTGAATCTTAGCAGGTTAAGGTCTGGTTAGTACTTGAATGATAGACCGCCAAGGAATACCAGGTGCTTTAAGCTTTTGGAATTTTTTCACTTAGTATATAATAAATTTGGCAAAAAATAGAGTCAATGCCCGATCTCTGAATATAAGCAGGTTTGGGCCAGGTTAGTACTTGGATGAGAGACCGCCTAGGAATACCAGGTGCTTTAAGCTTTTGGGGTTTCTTTCCTACTTTTATAATGTACTGGCGAGTAGATTGGCTGATCTTTAAATAGCCTTCTCTTTGCAGCAGTCTTCGCTTATGGCCATACCAGCCTGGCTATGCCCGATCTTGTCTGATCTCGTAAGCTAAGCAGGTTTGGGCCTGGTTAGTGCCTGGATGGGAGACCGCCTGGGAATACCAGGTACTGTAAGCTTTTTGAAATTTTTCACTTAGTATATAATAATTTTGCCAAAAAATAGAGTCAATGCCCGATCTCTGAATATAAGCAGGTTTGCGCCAGGTTAGTACATGGATGGGAGACTGCCTGGGAATATCAGGTGCTTTAAATTTTTGGATATTTTTCACGAATTATATAATATTCTTGCAAAAAAAAAAAAAAAAAAAAGAGTCAATGCCCGATCTCTGAATCTTAGCAGATTTAGGTCTGGTTAGTACTTGGATGAGAGACCGCCAAGGAATACCAGGTGCTTTAAGCTTTTGGAATTTTTTCACTTAGTATATAATAAATTTGGCAAAAAATAGAGTCAATGCCCGATCTCTGAATATAAGCAGGTTTGGGCCAGGTTAGTACATGGATGGGAGACTGCCTGGGAATACCAGGTGCTTTAAATTTTTGGATATTTTTCACGAATTATATAATAATCTTGCAAAAAAAAAAAAAAAAAAAGAAGAAGTCAATGCCCGATCTCTGAATCTTAGCAGGTTAAGGTCTGGTTAGTACTTGAATGATAGACCGCCAAGGAATACCAGGTGCTTTAAGCTTTTGGAATTTTTTCACTTAGTATATAATAAATTTGGCAAAAAATAGAGTCAATGCCCGATCTCTGAATATAAGCAGGTTTGGGCCAGGTTAGTACTTGGATGAGAGACCGCCTAGGAATACCAGGTGCTTTAAGCTTTTGGGGTTTCTTTCCTACTTTTATAATGTACTGGCGAGTAGATTGGCTGATCTTTAAATAGCCTTCTCTTTGCAGCAGTCTTCGCTTATGGCCATACCAGCCTGGCTATGCCCGATCTTGTCTGATCTCGAAGCTAAGCAGGTTTGGGCTGGTTAGTGCCTGGATGGGAGACCGCCTGGGAATGCCAGGTACTCTAAGCTATTTTGAAATTTTTCACTTAGTATATAATAATTTTGCCAAAAAATAGAGTCAATGCCCGATCTCTGAATATAAGCAGGTTTGCGCCAGGTTAGTACATGGATGGGAGACTGCCTGGGAATATCAGGTGCTTTAAATTTTTGGATATTTTTCACGAATTATATAATAATCTTGCAAAAAAAAAAAAAAAAAAAGAGTCAATGCCCGATCTCTGAATCTTAGCAGGTTTAGGTCTGGTTAGTACTTGGATGAGAGACCGCCAAGGAATACCAGGTGCTTTAAGCTTTTGGAATTTTTCACTTAGTATATAATAAATTTGGCAAAAAATAGAGTCAATGCCCGATCTCTGAATATAAGCAGGTTTGGGCCAGGTTAGTACATGGATGGGAGACTGCCTGGGAATACCAGGTGCTTTAAATTTTTGGATATTTTTCAACAAATTATATAATAATCTTGCAAAAAAAAAAAAAAAAAAGAAGTCAATGCCCGATCTCTGAATCTTAGCAGGTTTGGGCAGGTTAGTACTTGGATGAGAGACCGCCTAGGAATACCAGGTGCTTTAAGCTTTTGGGGTTTCTTTCCTACTTTTATAATGTACTGGCGAGTAGATTGGCTGATCTTTAAATAGCCTTCTCTTTGCAGCAGTCTTCGCTTATGGCCATACCAGCCTGGCTATGCCCGATCTTGTCTGATCTTGGAAGCTAAGCAGGTTTGGGCCTGGTTAGTGCCTGGATGGGAGACCGCCTGGGAATGCCAGGTACTCTAAGCTATTTTGAAATTTTTCACTTAGTATATAATAATTTTGCCAAAAAATAGAGTCAATGCCCGATCTCTGAATATAAGCAGGTTTGCGCCAGGTTAGTACATGGATGGGAGACTGCCTGGGAATATCAGGTGCTTTAAATTTTTGGATATTTTTCACGAATTATATAATAATCTTGCAAAAAAAAAAAAAAAAAAAAGAGTCAATGCCCGATCTCTGAATCTTAGCAGGTTTAGGTCTGGTTAGTACTTGGATGAGAGACCGCCAAGGAATACCAGGTGCTTTAAGCTTTTGGAATTTTTTCACTTAGTATATAATAAATTTGGCAAAAAATAGAGTCAATGCCCGATCTCTGAATATAAGCAGGTTTGGGCCAGGTTAGTACATGGATGGGAGACTGCCTGGGAATACCAGGTGCTTTAAATTTTTGGATATTTTTAACAAATTATATAATAATCTTGCAAAAAAAAAAAAAAAAGAAGAAGTCAATGCCCGATCTCTGAATCTTAGCAGTTTAAGGTCTGGTTAGTACTTGAATGATAGACCGCCAAGGAATACCAGGTGCTTTAAGCTTTTGGAATTTTTTCACTTAGTATATAATAAATTTGGCAAAAAATAGAGTCAATGCCCGATCTCTGAATATAAGCAGGTTTGGGCCAGGTTAGTACTTGGATGAGAGACCGCCTAGGAATACCAGGTGCTTTAAGCTTTTGGGGTTTCTTTCCTACTTTTATAATGTACTGGCGAGTAGATTGGCTGATCTTTAAATAGCCTTCTCTTTGCAGCAGTCTTCGCTTATGGCCATACCAGCCTGGCTATGCCCGATCTTGTCTGATCTCGTAAGCTAAGCAGGTTTGGGCCTGGTTAGTGCCTGGATGGGAGACAGCCTGGGAATACCAGGTACTGTAAGCTTTTTTGAAATTTTTCACTTAGTATATAATAATTTTGCCAAAAAATAGAGTCAATGCCCGATCTCTGAATATAAGCAGGTTTGCGCCAGGTTAGTACATGGATGGGAGACTGCCTGGGAATATCAGGTGCTTTAAATTTTTGGATATTTTTCATGAATTATATAATATTCTTGCAAAAAAAAAAAAAAAGAGTCAATGCCCGATCTCTGAATCTTAGCAGGTTTAGGTCTGGTTAGTACTTGGATGAGAGACCGCCAAGGAATACCAGGTGCTTTAAGCTTTTGGAATTTTTTCACTTAGTATATAATAAATTTGGCAAAAAATAGAGTCAATGCCCGATCTCTGAATATAAGCAGGTTTGGGCCAGGTTAGTACATGGATGGGAGACTGCCTGGGAATACCAGGTGCTTTAAATTTTGGATATTTTTCACGAATTATATAATAACTTGCAAAAAAAAAAAAAAAAGAAGAAGTCAATGCCCGATCTCTGAATCTTAGCAGGTTTAAGGTCTGGTTAGTACTTGAATGATAGACCGCCAAGGAATACCAGGTGCTTTAAGCTTTTGGAATTTTTTCACTTAGTATATAATAAATTTGGCAAAAAATAGAGTCAATGCCCGATCTCTGAATATAAGCAGGTTTGGGCCAGGTTAGTACTTGGATGAGAGACCGCCTAGGAATACCAGGTGCTTTAAGCTTTTGGGTTTCTTTCCTACTTTTATAATGTACTGGCGAGTAGATTGGCTGATCTTTAAATAGCCTTCTCTTTGCAGCAGTCTTCGCTTATATGCCATACCAGCCTGGCTATGCCCGATCTTGTCTGATCTCGTAAGCTAAGCAGGTTTGGGCCTGGTTAGTGCCTGGATGGGAGACCGCCTGGAATACCAGGTACTGTAAGCTTTTTTGAAATTTTTCACTTAGTATATAATAATTTGCCAAAAAATAGAGTCAATGCCCGATCTCTGAATA
>NW_020526704.1:0-97500 GCF_003368295.1 Carassius auratus
ATAAAATTTTGTAAATAATTGTAATAAGACAATACAGTAATATAGTGATTCAAAATCAATTGCAATATTTAATTTATGATAAAATAGTATCTTAACTGTTAATACGTTAAAAGTGTTTATACAAATAGTGCACAGCAAATCAAAATAGTTCAATTAGGTGATATGTAAAGACAAAAACAATGTTTTATGTACTTTAACAACTTTTATAAATACACATTTCTCTGTACATTAGGTCATGGAGAACTATAAAAATTACTTATAGTTATATATATATATATATATATATATATAAAAGTAGATATATCTTGACATACAGCACGATCTAAGTTAGGTTATGGTTAAGTAGTACTGTTATTTTTAATCTCTATATTGTTAATACATCAAATAAATGTATGCATATATACTTACAGTACAGACCAAAAGTTTGGACACACCTTCTCATTAGAAGAGTTTTCTTTATTTTCATGACTATGAAAATTGTAGAGTCACACTGAAGGCATCAAGGGCTATTTGACCAAGAAGGAGAGTGATGGGGTGCTGCTCCAGATGACCTGGCCTCCACAATCACCGGACCTGACCCCAATCGAGATGGTTTTAGGGGTGAGCTGGACCGCAGACAGAAGGCAAAAGGGCCAACAAGTGCTAAGCATCTCTCGGGGAACTCCTTCAAGACTGTTGGAAGACCATTTCAGGTGACTACCTCTTGAAGCTCATCAAGAGAATGTCAAGAGTGTGCAAAGCAGTAATCAAAGCAAAAGGTGGCTACTTTGAAGAACCTAGAATATGGCATATTTTCAGTTTTTTTCACAATATTTTGTTATGTATATAATTCCATATATAATTCCACATTTGTTAATTCATAGTTTTGATGCCTTCAGTGTGAATCTTCAATTATCATGAAAATAAAGAAAACTCTTTGAATGAGAAGGTGTGTCCAAACTTTTGGTCTGTACTGTACATTAAATAGATATAAAATAAATATAAAATAGGTACATATAAATAGTGTTCTTTATAAGTGGATAGCATGTTCTATCCACTAAATCAGAAAGATGTATTTTAATGTTGTCTCATAACATTTTTTTTCAGGTACCTTTATTTGTAAATACATAGACATAAAACCATACATTGTTGACAAGGATTGTGCTATATGTAGTGAAGTGAAGTAAAGCAACATGATGGTGAAGTATAATAATAACAAATACTTGGAATTTGTGGAGTTTATCCCATCCACATGCACCTGGCATATACTTTGTATATTTACACGTTACTCCTGTCATTGTGTCAACAGTGTATGGTTTATGTCTATCCTTTATGTTTTTGTAAGCATAATGAACTCTTAACTCTACTTATCACAATTTTGTTAGTTTGGACTTAGTCTGTCTTTCATACTTTGTCATTTGACCTATATTTTGTCTAAAATTTTGATTACATAAGTTCACCTGTGGTGTTGCTAATTATTTCATTTGTTCTGTCTACGTTACGTTCTTGTCCTTTTAGTTTGACTTTTTCGGGTAATGTTTTAGACCTCATGACTGCTATCTGTGGATACCCTTTCCTATGTCATGTGGAATAAATACCTTCTGAATCTTCTCCTATGTGCACCTTTTTTCTACAACCTAGCTTCAGTGTGAAACTACAAAATATAAGGTTCTTTAAAAGTTTAAGATCTTAAGAACTACCATCACCATGTTTCAAGTAAAACACTTTATTAGTAATATGTAGAAACCAAACCACAATAAAATAAAATAACTATTCACTCATGCAAATTAAATACATGTAATTAATTAAAATAATTAGTAACACTATATTTCAGAGTCTATTCACTAGTTGCTTATAAGTATGCATATTTATAGAATATTAGCCATTTATTAGTAGTAAGCACATATTTACAGAGGTGTAAACTACTTGAGTAATTTTACTTGAGGCAGCAAAAGTTCAGTTTCCCTCGCAAAAAAAAGTTTATTCATTATTTGTTCTGTTTTGATAGAGCCATTAGCTATGATAAACTGAATGCACAAAATAGTGCAAATAAAATCTGTGATGAAAATTTAAATACTATTAATATTTTTGTGGGACTTTTTTCTCATGAATCTAATTAGTCACAAATAACAATTTATCAATATTTGCTAGGAAAAAAACTATAAATGCCCAAAATAAAAATTGAAAAGATTAATTGTCCTTTTAGACAGTGACGCTGAATAGACAACACAAATAAAGTGGACTTTAAAAACGTTAACATTGTTTGTATTAATTCTATGACTCTACTCATTAATTGAACACATTCTTGTATTCTGTTTCGAATATATTTCTAGCCTCTCCATCACATCTTGCTCTTCTGTCACAGTCTTATGTCTTTCTGTCACTGTCTTCTGTGAGTGTTGTGTTTGTTTGGTGCCATGTGCTCTCTCCTGTCTTTTTCTGATCCCACCCACCTTGTTACCTCATTATTGTTTAGTTGCTCCACCTGTGTTTCTCAATTGCTCCCGGACTCATTACCTTCACTCCGCACAGCTGTTTCATCCACTCACACATTTACACACACACACCTGGTGCCCATTGTCAATGAGTATATATTCTCCACTCTCTAACCACTCTGTCAGGCTGTATTAATTGTGTAATGTAAATTGTGATTTGTAAGTGTTCCTGGATACTCGTGTTTTTGCATCTTGGCTGCGTCTGCTCTTGTCTCCGTAATTTGTTTCTGTTTTGTTTTGCCTTGTTGGCCTTTTTGTTCTCATTTATTAAAAAGTAATTTATTCCCTGCACTTGTACCCAGACCCTGTTTTTTCCACTGCTCCGTTTCTACCACGCCCTGACATCTTCAAAGGGATAGTTCACCCATAAATGAAAATTCTATCACCATTTACTGACCTCTGTCATCCCAGATTTTTATGACTTTCTTTCTTCACATGAACACAAGCAAATAATTTTTATTTTTATTTTGAACATGCAATTCTCTAATCAGCCACTAGCCACTTAAAATGAAAGGTTGTGAAAAATGTCCACTCTCTCCCTCTATCTATCTCTATCTTCCTGCTGTAGAATGTTACTACAAAAAGAATTCTTCAGGACATCTGAACTCCATCGTGAAGCCTCAGAATATAACGCACGAGTCATACGGAAAAATATCCCCTCTCTCTCTATATAGATTAACAGTGGTTTCATGTCTCTGTGTCCCTGCTGTAGAAAGTTATTACAAAGAGAAGGTTAATTTTGGACATGCAATTCCCTTTTTACCAGTAGGGGTAAAAAGAAAGGTTGTGAAAAATGTCCACTCTCCCCCTCTATTGATTGACAGTGGTTTCATGTCTCTGTCTCCCTGCTGTAGAAAGTTATTACAAAAAGAAGGTTAATTTTGGACATGCAATTCCCTTTTTTACCAGTAGGGGTAAAACGAAAGGTTGTGAAAAATGTCCACTCTCCCCCTCTATTGATTGACAGTAGTTTCATGTCTCTGTCTCCCTGCTGTAGAAAGTTATTACAAAAAGAAGGTTCATTTTGGACACGCAATTCCCTTTTCTACCAGTAGGGGTGAAATTCAGGGTTGTGAAAAATGTCCACTCTCTCCCTCTACTGATTGACACTGGTTTACTGTCTCTGTCTCCCTGCTGTAGAAAGTTATTACAAAAAGAAGGTTAATTTTGGACATGCAATTCCCTTTTTTACCAGTAGGGGTAAAAAGAAAGGTTGTGAAAAATGTCCACTGTCCCCCTCTATTGCTTGACACTGGTTTTATGTCTCTGTCTCACTGCTGTATAAAGTTATTACAAATAGAAGGTTAATTTTGGACATGCAATTCCCTTTTCTACCAGTAGGGGTAAAATTCAGGGTTGTGAAAAATGTCCACTCTCTCCCTCTACTGATTGACACTGGTTTCATGTACCTGTCTCCCTGCTGTAGAAAGTTATTACAAAAAGAAAGTGTATTTTGGACATGCAATTCCCTTTTTTACCAGTAGGGGTAAAAAGAAAGGTTGTGAAAAATTTCCACTCTCCCCCTCTATTGATTGACAGTGGTTTCATGTCTCTGTCTCCCTGCTGTAGAAAGTTATTACAAAAAGAAGGATAATTTTGGACATGCAGTTCCCTAATCAGCCACTTGGGGTAAAATGAAAGGTTGTGAAAAATGTCCACTCTCTCCCTCTATTGATTGACACTGGATTCATGTCTCTGTCTCCCTACTGTAGAAAGTTATTACAAAATGAAGGTAAGTTTTGGACACGCAATTCCCTTTTTTACCAGTAGGGGTAAAAAAAAAGGTTGTGAAAAATGTCCACTGTCCCCCTCTATTGATTGACAGTGGTTTCATGTCTCTGTCTCCCTGCTGTAGAAAGTTATTACAAAAAGAAGGTTCATTTTGGACATGCAATTCCCTTTTTTACCAGTAGGGGTAAAAATAAAGGTTGTGAAAAATGTCCACTGTCTCCCACTATTGATTGACACTGGTTTCATGTATCTGTCTCTTTGCTGTAGAAAGTTATTACAAAACGAAGGTTAATTTTGGACATGCAATTACCTTTTCTACCAGTAGGGGTAAAAAGAAAGGTTGTGAAAAATGACAACTGTCGCCCTCTATTGATTGACACTGGTTTCATGTCTCTGTGTCCCTGCTGTAGAAAGTTATTACAAAAAGAAGGTTCATTTTGGACATGCAATTCCCTTTTTTACCAGTAGGGGTAAAAATAAAGGTTGTGAAAAATGTCCACTGTCTCCCACTATTGATTGACACTGGTTTCATGTATCTGTCTCTTTGCTGTAGAAAGTTATTACAAAACGAAGGTTAATTTTGGACATGCAATTACCTTTTCTACCAGTAGGGGTAAAAGAAAGGTTGTGAAAAATGACAACTGTCGCCCTCTATTGATTGACACTGGTTTCATGTCTCTGTGTCCCTGCTGTAGAAAGTTATTACAAAAAGAAGGTTAAATTTGGACATGCAATTCCCTTTTTTACCAGTAGGGGTAAAAAATAAAAGGTTGTGAAAAATGTCCACTGCCCCCCTCTATTGATTGACAGTGGTTTCATGTCTCTGTCTCCCTGCTGTAGAAAGTTATTACAAAAAGAAGGTTCATTTTGGACATGCAATTCCCTTTTTTACCAGTAGGGGTAAAAATAAAGGTTGTGAAAAATGTCCACTGTCTCCCACTATTGATTGACACTGGTTTCATGTATCTGTCTCTTTGCTGTAGAAAGTTATTACAAAACGAAGGTTAATTTTGGACATGCAATTACCTTTTCTACCAGTAGGGGTAAAAAGAAAGGTTGTGAAAAATGACAACTGTCGCCCTCTATTGATTGACACTGGTTTAATGTCTCTGTGTCCCTGCTGTAGAAAGTTATTACAAAAAGAAGGTTAAATTTGGACATGCAATTCCCTTATCAGCCACTTGGGGTAAAATGAAAGGATGTGAAAAATGTCCACTGTCCGCCACTATTGATTGACACTCGTTTCATCTCTCTATCTTCCTTCTGTATAAAGTTATTACAAAAAGAAGGTTAATTTTGGACATGCAATTCCCTTTTCTACCAGTAGTGGTAAAAAGAAAGGTTGTAAAAAAATGTCCACTGTCCCCCACTATTGATTGACACTGGTTTCATGTCTATATGCCCTTTATCTAAAAAGCTATTACAAAAACACCTACTGAGCTATAGCAAAAAACGAAGAAAGTTTGCACTTTCCCCACGGTCCCTAACAGAAGGCTCTGCTGAGAGCGTTCTCACCCGGCTTTTTGCACATTGCGACGGCTTGCACGGGGCCGTGCTTATTATATCGAGGGAAAATATAGAAAAAGAAGGATGTGAAACATGATCAGCTTTGCCCTTTTGGCGGTCACACTGCTTAGATTTTTTTAGGGCAATTCGTTTTGGAGTTATTGGCGTTTACCTCTGAATGTGTCACGAATATCGAAAACAAAACTTGACCCCGCTGAAATAAAAACGTGCGAAAATAATTAATATCTAGCACATGAGAATAGATAGAGTTGTGAGTGCACAGGACGCAGTTTGAGTGAGAGGAGACATGTTTTAAGTGCGCGAACTCTCTCCGGGCGATAGCAGAGTGTATCTGAGCAAGCTCGTCTGGTTTTGTGACAGAGAAAAAGGAAATCTGCGTGCGAACAGAGAGATTCGCGCTCGTGCATTTTTTTGATGTGCTTTCGCGTTACCGGCACCGCTACAATTAATGAGCTCTATGAACAATGCATTGCATTGCATCTTCCACCGCGTTTTCGGGCCGTGTCTCCGGGCCTGGCTCGGTTTCTGGCTCAGCTGACTCGAACAGGTTCACAGCTGTCTGACGGCTGCCCTACAGAAACTTCTGTAAAGCCCCCCGCTGTCTCTTCTTTTGTTTCTCTCATTTTTTTTTCTTTTTAAGTACCCGAAAGCATCTTGAATGTTAGCCTACTCAAGACACACCTGCCTGCTAGCTTTGTTGTCCCGCTCTAACCTCTGACCGCCGCTGACGTCTCCTCGGACTTAACTGGCTGGCGCCTCTTTATAAATACAGTCACGGGCTGGCGTTAATGTGACGTAATGTAACAGTCTATGGTTAAGATAAACATCGTCACTATTTTTAGTTAATTAATAAATATTGATATAAATTGTAGATAGGACATTTGTACATTTTATTTTTATTTTCTTTTTTCTTTTTATTTTTGTCCCTCTGTCTGGGCCCCATCCCGCCAATCGGGCCCTAGGCACGTGCCTAGTTTGCCTTTGCGTTAATCCGGCTCTGGTCATACAGTCTCTAATACAGTCGTATAGCCTATGATTCAGGGATGGATTAGAAACTGGGCATACTGGGGATTTTTCCCGGTGGACCGACGCACTTAATTACTATTATTTATTTATTTATTTTTGACACGACGTGTGAATTTAATTTTTGACATGACAAGTCGGAATTCATCTGTAAAATAATAAAGAATTCATTCCCAGATAGCATACATATCCGGGCCTCATCTGGGCCAACTATGGCACATCTGGCTCAGTTCTGGCAGCGGCAGAGGTTATATGGGCCATCTCTGGCCCACACACATCAAGCCGGTTTTAGTTTGAGTTGTGGCATGCTGTTTCTGGGCCAGATCTGGCCCGTGTGCAACAAACCGGCTTTAATTTGAGTCGTGGCTTGCTGTGTGTGGGCCAGATCTGGCCCATGTGTGACAAACCGGCTTTAATTTGAGTCGTGGCTTGCTGTGTGTGGGCCAGATCTGGCCCGTGTGTGACAAACCGGTTTTAGGTTGAGTTCTGGCTTGTTGTATGTGGGCCAGATATGGCCTATACCAGGTGACCAGATGTGCCATTTTCTGAAGACACGTCCTGGCAGATCACCTTACTTTACCAGTCAGTAGTTCTAAAACTATTTTGAGAACTGGACGCCCATAATATTTCAGGACACGTAATATAAATACATACACACATTTATTTGACCTACACGGACCTGTTATGAAGCTGCAATGTTATTCGATTTTTTTACATTTTTGTACCATGTCCTCTGGTGTGCCACCATGTCCTTTGAACTTTTTCGGAACCACTACAAATTTTTTATGCTTTGTTGTGCATTAATATGACACCCCTAAATTATTATTTTTTTTATTAAAAAGTGCATGTTAAGCTACATAATCCAAGAAAATTTTGCAAATGTGTCTTGCTTGCCACTAATGACAGGTTAGCTTGGAATAGCAAGGTCATTAATTGACAGAAAAGGCTGAAACGTCCTTTGGTGTGATTAAAAAAAAAAAAAAAAAAGTCCTCCATTGTGACACCTGTACTGTCACACCACAGGACAAAGTTTCTTTAAAAATCATTTTAAATAATTAAATAATATTTGTTTAACTCCTTTTTATACTTTTAAATGCAATAATTACATTCATTAAATTAAGCTCTAATCATTAAATTTTTTATGAATCTTTAGAATAAATATTTAATAATATATTTTTCATAAAAAAAGTTATATTCATGATATTCACATTTCTTCAAGATGCACCTTATATACACACACACACACACACACACACACACACACACACACACACACACACATATATATATATATATATATATATATATATATATATATATATATATATATATATATATATATATATATATATATATATATCCACACATACATACATACATATATGAGTGTTTGTAAAAGCAACAATACAAAGTCTTAAACTATAAAAGTGCCACTTTGTCCCACTATTATGTGCAGGCCTGGCATTTTGCACTGAGCTATAGAACTACAAAATGAATTTTAAATTAGCAATATCATAATTGAATGACATTTTGAATTATGTAGTGATCTAATTCTATCCACCAAGCAATTGTATGTGAATGTGTGAGACTTATGGTCATGGTTATAGGCAAATAACAAGAAGAACAAAGTGCAGTAAACGGTAAAACTGTTTGCACTACAAACCAGTACGTTCATAATTAAGACAATACATTAAAAATAACATGGTAAGATACAGCAGTTTGCAACAGTAAACAGGAAAACAAGCTGTGTTTGTACAGCTAATATAGCTGGAATGACACCGAAAGCCAGACACATTACATTTACAAATGGCCGCGCCCCCTCTTACAGAAAAAAAATAAGGGGCATATGTTTATTCATATGTTTATTTATGTAACGTAAGCGTGTGACTTTTAATTCGTGACGTGCTTTCATGGGCGTGCGCGCGGACCGGATGGAGTTGCCATGGAAACGGAGCGCAACACTGCAAATGTCACGAGGAAACACCCCGTTTCTCGCTGATTTCACTGTTTTCAGGTGAGTTAAGTCCATAAAATCACACAAATATTACTTATAACTGTTGTTGACACTTCTCTTATTTGTATTTGACTCGCTTCTGTTGTTTATTTACTTTATAGGAATGGTTTAATGTCTTCGAAAAAGTCCGTTAGCATTTCTACCGTTTTCAGACGACGTATCGTCAGGTATGATAACTCTATTCAGGGCTCTCAAGTTTTGAACTGAGTTCAGAGTGAGATTTTGCCCGCGGTCGCGATGGCGGCAGGGGTTTGATGGGGACGGGTGTCTGATCTCATAAATGACACATATTCTTACAAATAAAATAATATTTATTTAATTCAGCATTTATTTGTGTGTGTGTGTGAGAGAGAGAGAGAGAAAAAATGGTCAGTGCTGTTTATAGTAGGTGTTGGTAGCTGGTTTTGAGGCCAGGGGTTGGTGGCTCCCATTTGAATCACTGTGGTTCCAGGCCAGCCATTTTTCACAGTTCCATCAAGTGCTAAACTGTTCCTGGTTTAGGTCTTGTTTAATCCCACCATGGAGAAAACCCTCTCAGCATAGGTATTTGAATGAGCAAGCACTAACACTAATGCAGCTATTTTAGAAAGCCTCCCTGCTTATGTCCCTCACACCTTGATGGACACAGGAGTTATCTTGTCTGCAGACTAAGCACCAGTAAAAAGAGCTGGTGGTTCCCATTGTGATGAATGGTGATCGGGTTGACCACTCCTTCTTAAAGGAACACCTACAGGTGGCTGCTCTACATAACCCTCTCTTTTTCCCTGTTTCCAGTGGGTTCTCCACTGTTTCCTCTATGGTCCTCCACAGTCTCTTCCATGCACCCATCCTCTTCTGGCACCCTAACTCCCTCCCCTACTGTATTCTCCACAGCCTCCTCCTCTGACCTAGCCACCTTTTTAGGGAGCTGGGCCCGCATTCATAAAGATTCTAAGAATCCTCTCAGAAAACTCTTAATTTAGCTTAAAAACTTTTACGTAGGAGTCTTAGCTTAAAAGCGATTCGGGACCGATCTGAGAGCAACTCTGAGTAAGGAAAAGACAAAAACGTTTATCTTAGTGAGGAGGCGGGGTTGAACCGGTTGCTATGTATGACACAATCTTTTGAAGACTCTGATTGGCTGGTTGTCCAAGAAGGAAAAAAAAGAGTGATTTTAAGTATAGGGTCTATTCTAATCCTCACTTTAAATTTACATGCGTAATTTTTCCTATTTGACCGTTCTCTCTCTCTCACACACACACACACACACACACACACACACACACACACACACACACACATTATATGTGTGTATATGAATTCTATTTTTTTATTTACCATGCTTTTAATTTCCTATAAGGTATTTGATTGGCTTAGAATGATAAAAATTGTCCACTCTTTCCAGTTACAGTGATTGCTGTCCTATTTAAGTGGCGGTTTGAGTGTTGGTTTTAATGTATCAAACATGGAATCAAAGCCAAGAAGAGCGAGAAAGCCAAACTGGACAGAGGAACAGTGTTTACTGTTAGCCCAGTTAATGGATGAACACAAGGCCATTCTTAAAGGAAAATTCAGACACAGCAAGGGACAAGAAGCAGACATGGACAAACTATTAACGGTTCATTCCCCCTGCTTGTGCGCACCTAAGCCTGCTATATTCATAAATGCAGTTTTTTGAGCTTGCAAGGTGGGAATGTCCAGTGGAAACGAAATGAACTGCGACACAATAAGATGTTCTGAAAGTGCTGTAATTGTTTGTGTGATCACTGCTTACAGAAGGTTGTGACAGACCCAAATCATCACTATTGCATTGTTGCATGTTCCCAGTTGCCAAATATTGTAATGTAGTGATTACTTTAATTTATATATTAAATTATATTATATTAAATTATTATATAATCTATACCGTCTTATTAACTCATTGTCATCCATTGTCTGCAACACATTTCTTCTGCCTCTTCATCTTTCTGCCATTTTCTCCTCTGCTAAAGAAACTCTTAAGCCTCTTAAAAGTCCTCGTCTGTGCTCATAACAAATTTTACCTTAAGACCTCTTTTAAGGGATAAGATGCTTTCTGAATTACTTTTTTCTTTACTAGGATTTTTTTCTTTAATTTTAAAAGTAAACGCCCACATTTCTAAGAATTTTCTTAGAATTTTGTCACTAGGAACTACTTTTTGCATTAAGATTCTTTATGAATACGGGCCCAGATCTTTTAGAACAAAGCATGAAAGATTGATCCTTTGCCTCTTCCCTGACATCTTTGAAATAGACGAATGCAATAATCAATATTATACATTGGATAAAATATAATGAAATAGCCTAGGCAAAACGTTTTGAAAATGGGGACCAGGATGAGGTGCAGTAAAAATAAAAGGAAAGAATTTTTTTTTTTTTTTAAACTATTATGGATACTGCCATACAAGTATTATGGATAGGCCTATTATAGAAGTCTCTTATATAAAACTGTCAGAGTAGCCCCGCATCCTCTTCAACGTGTAACTTTGGCAATAAAAAATAATAGTGGGCTAATAATAGGCACAAAAGCTACGGCCGACCACGTATAATGGCCAAAATTGCGTGCGTGTCGGGGTCATAATAACCATCAGACCAAAACATATCTTAGACTGTTTTTAAAAAATGTTAAATTAATATATTGATAAAAAAAAAACATATAGTGAAAATCTGTGTCATTGTCTTGACAAGTCTGTAACCGTAACGTTACCTACTTCAGCGAGCGTCTGGATCTGTGTTGCACACGAGCCTGTAAAAATCTTACCCGGATACAGCAATGCTATTTTCTGATTGGCTGATCGGTAGCTATATTTTTTTATTCGATTAGCAGGTGCGTGTCAGGGCCTTCGGGGAACTCACTTGATTCCTCTACGTTACCTGTTTCACTGTTTAAAAAAATAGCGCCGCAACTTGGTGGGCGTTGTCCTCGTAATGTCTCTGCGTGAGAAATACAAGGTGTGGCGTGTGAGCGTGTGAACGGGTTGAAATGCGTGAGTCTCACGCCCAATGCGTGAGACTTGAGAGCCCTGTCTATTGTGCTCTTATTTATGAAAGTTTGGGCTTTTAATCAAATCTTCATCTGTAGATGATAGCTTTTGACTGTTTTGTTGGTAATCTTTCAATGGATGATTGGAAATTGCTTAATTTATTTAACCTTAACATTTACACTTTACTGTTTATCGATGACGTCACGTTATCAAGGAGCGCGAAAATTGGCAGAAAACTAAAGTTGTTTTGATCTTTTATGGTAAACATAAAACTGTTCTGCGATTTCAAGAGTGACAAAACAATCCTTCTGCAACAGAAGGGAGTGTCCCAAGATTTCAATATTTCTGAAGGGAGCTGCTGACAGAGATGTAGGAAGCGCTGAAAAGGTTAAGTAACATAATATGCATTTTTTTCACAACATATATCTCAATGAATCTGTTATTTTATTTATTTATCTTTTGCATTTCACCTGCTCTAGCTTGTTTCCATCTAATAAACCTGGAACTGCAGACTAAATATCGTTGGCTCTGTGTCAAATTGCTTGTTTTGTTCCTAGATTCTTCAGTGCTGATGGCCTGCTGCATCCAGCAGAGTCGCAGTGAACCTACTGTAAGACAACATCTCCAAGATGCTATTGACCACAAGACTAGTACAGTAAGTCAAACCTCAAATATACAGTACACTAGTGTTCAAAAGCTTGAAGTTGATACAATTTGTAATAATTATCTTCTGCTCACCTCTGTAGTAATTATTTGATTAAAATATGTAAAAAGAGTAATATTGTGAAATAATATTACAATTTAAAATAACTGTTTTCTATGTGAATACATTATAAACTAATTTATTCCTGTGATGTGCAGCTGTATTTTCAGCATCATTCCTCCAGTCTTCAGTGTCACATGGATCCCTCAGAAATGCTGATTTGCTGCTCAAGAAACTTATTATCAGCGTTGAAACAGTTGTGCTGCTTCATTTTTTTTGTGGAAACAGTCACTGAAATTTGTCACTGAAGACTGGAGTAATGATGCTGAAAATTCAGCTTTGATCAAAGGAATAAATGACATTTTAACATAATATTCACATAGAAAAGAGTTGTTTTGAATTGTAATAGTCACAGTGTTACTATTTTACTGTAATTTGATTCAATAAATGGAGCCGTGGTGAGCATAAGAGATTTTTTATAAAGGCATAAAATATCTTACAGACCCCAAACTCTTGAATGGTTGTGTAAATTACAGTTATGATGTTCCTCCCAGTTAAATTTTATTAAAATGTATTAAATGTTACTCTGGCATATGCAGTCCATTCTATAGAGACTGTGTCTGTTCCCCAAAAACAGACAACAAATAATATGTTTAGTAAGGGATCTAGAAAAATTATTTCAGTTTAAAGCTACTAGATTAAAAATAGTACTCAATGTACTCCATTGGTGAAATAGTAAAAAGTTCACATTGCCTGAAATGATATGAACAGCAGCTATGCTAATCTTTCTCCCTTTGCTTTCCTGTTTCTGCAAATGTCCATCCCAGGGTTATTAGAAACTGCACAGCACAGGACTTGCAGGACTTGTGAGGACTTCAGATGATACCAGTACTCAAAAGACCTTAGATGATGGCAACTATAGATGGACATACAAACTACCGCCACTGCAAAAAAGGTAATGTTAATTTGAAAGAGCTGTGTCACAGTATCAAGGGCTCCCTTATCAGTTCTGCTTTCAGTACTGGAGAGTAAAAGATACATTTGTTTTGTTTGATGTTTTTATTAGTACATATATGTTATCTTGCACATTTTATCTCCCCAACAGATTCTAATTTGAAAGAAGTTTATAATGCATGTTCGCTACTCCCAATTCAGAAGACTGAATCAGCCTGTGTATCTGAATGTTTCTCATACTCACTCCTCTCTGCCGCGTCTGAATTTGGGATTTTCCTTAGCTGTCAGTTATAAACTTCAAAATTAAAAGAAATAAACATTTGAAATATATCAGTCTGTGTGTAATGAATAAATATAATATACAAGTTTCACTTTTTGAATGGAATTAGTGAAATAAATCAACTTTTTGATGATATTCTAATTATATGACCAGCACCTGTATATCATTGCTCTTTTGTTGATTTTGATTGCTTCCATTGTCCTCATTTGTAAGTTGCTTTGGATAAAAGTGTCTGCTAAATGTAAATTTAATGTTAATGTGTATTTAACTATATTTATAAATATTTATCTGTATGTTTTATTTTGTAATAATGTAAATGTATTTGTTTTATATCTATACATGCAGTTGTGTTCATGTATGTATATTTATTTGTCTAATTTTTATATTTTAATAAAGCAGTTTAGACTACATGAGTGTTTTCTTTATTCTGGATTAATTACATATTCTTTTGTGTCTAGAAAGGGTAAATATGGGCCATATCTAACCCAGAAGCCAGCCACAACTGGGACGGATCTGGGCCACATCTCAGAAATGGCGTGGTTGACATCTGGGCCAGGTGTCACCCATGCCATTTGTGAGATGCGGCATGGATCTGGTACAGTTGTGGCTGACTTCTGTCAGACAAAACTGGTTCAGATCTGGCCCAGATGTCACCCACACCATTTCTGAGATGTGGCCCAGATCTGGTTCAGTTGTGGCTGACATATGTCAGCCAGACTCAGGTTGAGTCATCGCCGTCATTCCGCGCGGTATGTGGGCCAGAAGAATATGGGAGATGTGGGTCAGAACTGGGCCACATGTCATTTGCTATCTGGGTTAAGTTTGACTAAACATTAAAGTAGTCCTAACAAAAATCTTGTGTTTTCCTCAATGGAATACATTTTGTGTGTTCTTCATTCTTTAATATTCAATATTGTCTAGTTTCGACCCCCAACACGTTTGACCAGCAGATTGTCTCCGTTATGTCGAAGAGCCCCGCATGGTTTCTCTCTCTCTCTCTCTCTCTTTTAGAAATAAATAACACCCTTATGCCCTGTTATTGTGTGAACAGACATATAATTTCATGGTAGCCCAGCTGATGATTGCCAAGCAACAAAATAAATTCTGAAACTCGAGTTTCTTTAGCTGAATAAGAACAATGAGTGGAGTTCAGGGGGGCGGGACATCGAAAGTGAAAGTAGCTACAGAAGCCATTTTAAGAAGCCAGCCTTCACCATTTTTGCAACGACATTCTGCGGCATTTTTCTCCGTGTTGCGATCACACAAACCATAATTAAGTATAAATAGTAAACCATTTGGACCGACACTGAACAAACAGGTAAGACGATGCTTTTGGGTCCTAAAAGAAAGAAAGAAAGAATAATATAATTTGTATGCATTAAGTGACTTTGTAAACGCCTCCGATATGCGCTCGTTTATGATGTCGACTTACGGCTTGAAGCTATAACATAACTGAATATTTTTTGTGTTGTTGTTTTTTTTTTCAGTAATGCAGCCAACTTCGGACAAGCTTTGCCTTCTTTTGATCGGTAAAACCGGTTCAGGAGTGAGCGCTTCTGCAAACACTATCCTGGGAGAACAAAAGTTTGATTCCGCGAAGAGCCTGAACTCAATCACCGACAGATGCCAAAAACACACAGCTGAAGTGTCAAACAGAAGAGTTACAGTAATTGACTCTCCAAACCTCTTTAATTCAACTGACATTGATCTGACAGTGGAGTTAAAGAGAGGACTGGTGATGTGCTCTTCTGGAGTCCACGCAATCCTTCTGGTTTTCCCTTTACACACTTTCACTCAGCAAGATGCAGATACCATATTCTTGTTCAAGCAGATGTTTGGTGAAAACGCCATGAAACACACATTAGTCTTGTTCACACATGGAGATGAGCTTCAAAATAAATCAATCAGTCAACTCATTAGACGTAATGCAGAGCTGTCCAAACTAACAGAGGAGTATGGAGGGAGATATCACTTACTGAACAACAAAGATCTGAATGACAGAGAGCAGGTCACCAAACTCCTGATGAAGATCCAGCGAATGGTGTCTGAAAATGACAACAGCTGCTACACTTTACAAATGTTTGAGACTCAGTCACTCGACATATTTCTGAAGCCAAAGTATTTGTATGTGGTCAGTGTTGTCATTGTGATAGCTTTGGGTTGTGTGAGTATGGAGAATGTAGGGTCCTGGGATTTTAAAGCATTTCTACATGCTTGTGCTGGGGGAGTTTTATCAGCATTGGCAGGTGTTGCTTCCGGACTCATTTGGACAAATATATGGAAAAATAAGTGCCGTAAGGCTGGGAAATGTACAAAAAGTCTTCTGAAAAATCTGAAAGTGCTGGGAGTCTTGTGTGGCTGTGGTGCTGGAGGAATCAGTGTGTTTATTCTGGGTCCAGTGGGGTTAACAGCTACATTATTGAGAGGAACAGAGGGGGGTGTCATGGCTTATACCACAATGATGAAACATTGCAGAAAGTTATGATGAATTAGTCATTCTCAGTATGGTCACAAAAATATTCATTTTCTTTTTTTATATATCATTAGCATTGCCGTTGTTAAAAACTTAACTGTTATAATATGAAGAGTTCAGATGCAAAACCTTCTAAAATCCATCTGAAAATCTCCTTTAAAATTTGCATTTATATTTGGCTGTTTATGTTCAGTAAATTCACTTTAATGTCATTGAATATCTTCTTCTCATTACCATTATAGTGAAATGACTTAAACATAGGAGCTTGATAAAAATGCTAATTTTGGAAGAAAATTTCTGATGACTTTTAGAGGGTTTTGAATCTGAACTCTTCATATATTGATTTACTCTGATCAGTGTTGTGTCTCATAAAAAAAAAGAAAAAAAAGATAATTTGTTATGGTTATAAAGTCCTTTGATTAAACAATGAAAAATAAAAAGTATAATAAACAAAGACAATATTATTTGAGCAGATTTACGTTTATTGTAACAATGTCAGAATGTTAATAAATAATTACCAACGACTTAAATGGCAGAAATCCAAACAGAAACTGCTTGAAAATCAGATATCTAAATGATGAGTCAAGGTTTGGTGCAAATAAAAACAAGGAAATAATACAATATAATATTCTTAACAGTACAGATAAATGGTTGTAAGGGTCTTTGATAATTTCAGTTAAGCACATGCACATAATGTCACTTTCCATCCTGTTTTCTTTAATAAAACTTTAGGGGCCCAGTCCCTCATCATCTCCCAGGGATTGACAAGTTTTGGTACAATGTAAACATCAGTATTATCAATGCATTTGATAAACTGTGTTGCTCGTTGTTGCATCTATCAAAAATAATATTAGTCATTTTTTTTTCATTACAAAAAGCAGGAAATAGAGAGGAAAATATAATACAAGTGAGAAAAATAAATGGTTTGCTTTTACAAAATCTAAACAGTATTTACAAAACAAATCATGATTGTAATAACACACATGTGTCAGTATAAAGTCCAAGACCACTGGGTTTAAAAAGAGGCTGTACAATTAAACTTGAGCATATTCTAAATTTAAATTGGTTTTGTGATGCATCTTGTTCAAAGTTGAAAAACTTGTGTGCCACCTCTTAATCCGCCTCAATCTACAGTGTGTCAATGCAGTACATTTGAATTTTAAGTGTACAATATTTCAATCAATATGATAGGGGAGACCGGGTATGGTTGTAACACTTTTTTCTTCAGCACCCAAAACTACCTTTTTTTTTTAGCTACACGTCTGAAACTTTTAGGCAAAGTACCCACATTTGTGTACTACAAATGGAAACAATTAAAATTTCTTAAACTATATCACAGACTTCGTGATATGATGACAAATACAAGGTGGTCCTTTGTTACAGGTAGACAAAATGCACAAAAACTAAGGGTACTCCAAGTGATATGCTACAACAACAGTTTTATTTTAAATGAATAGCTGCAACAATCAAATATGTGTGAATATGGGAAGTGTATGAGAATATTGTGTGTTTTTGTGCATGCACACGTGTGCGTTTATGTGTGCAAGTCTGTGCGTGCACATTCATATGGGTGTGTTTGTGAGTGAGAGCAAATTAACATACACATATTTACCCCCACTCCACAGAATGAACAAATGAAATGCATTCTTTATCAGTCACAATGGTGACAATAACAAACAAATTAAATTAATTGTTAATCAGAGTCACAGTAATGACAAATGAAATTGGTCAGGTCTGGAGTGCATGCCTGGTAGGCCCAAAAGCTACATAAAACACACTTGACCCACACTTCTTTGGATCTTGAATTTCTGAATGGTTACATGCACACGACGCACAAATCTTCCTCTTCTGAAGAGGAGTTATCAGCATTCACCCTTTTCCCGGCAGGTTTTTTTTTTACCTTCTTGTTTTTGCTTTTCTCACTCCCAAAGATTTTTTTTCAGATGTTTTTCCCTTTTCGACTACTCTTCCAATGCCAGCCTCACTGGTGTATCAGTGAGGATTTACGAGCGCCTCTTCTTCCTACCCCTACCTGTCTGTTTGCTTGGGCCTGCTTTTGGAAATGGCCTAATGAGTGAAGGACTGAAGGACTGAACGACTGACCTACGATGGACCCCGAGGTGCTCGGCATCTCATCAGAGTGCAGGTGGACTCTTTTTAAAAGACTGGCATTGACTCCACAATCTGTTTTTCTCACCCAACTTCTAGGCATTCTGTAGAATTATTAAAATCACAAAAGTGTTCTTAGTTGTATGTAAGGGGATGGTTGTAACACTTTCAAAACACGTGTTACAACCTACCCTGCCACTGTCACCCACTGTTTAGCTAGCTGCATTAGCAAGGTGCTTTGAAATTAGCAAGAGGTTGATATACCATTCTTTACTAGAAAAACTACAGTTCGACCTGATATAACTCATAAAAGATTATCTACAACGGTAGAAGTACTAAACAAAATCTTTTTCTTTTTTTTTACTTTCTTGCCTCAGAATTAGATTTTCTGCTGTAGCTTCAGGAGAGATAGCAACACAGACTGGAAAACCTCCATGTAGGATTGTAAAGGAAGCCTGAGGAAACTAAAATTGTCACATGACTCCTATCTTATCCCTGGTTGGTGGAATTGGTAGTGTTACAACTCTCCCCGTGTTACAGCTATACCCGGTCTACCCTACTTTAAATTCATTTTTACAGCAGGCATTGAGGGTGCTTATTAGGGATTATTAGGATTGGATTTATACCCTGTCAAAATTTCTATTGCCCAGTTTAAAATATCCCATAATATCTGCAACAATTGATCAAAATGCCATTTATTTGCCTTTTCCATCATCTCATTGGTGTAGCACTTTCCTCCATTTGCATCTACCATGGTGTCAATCATCTGAAGTAATTGACTGACTTGCTCACGGTTATTCCTGTCTCTATTGTTGATGACATGATATCGATTCCCACATTTGTTTAACACACTAGGCAGGAATTTGTTATTTTTTATGCCTGACTCTAATTTTCTTCGATTGCATTCATCCCCGTGTGTGAAGACAATGATAATGTGCTTCATCACATCTTCCCCAAAAACTGTCTCTACACGCCTCAACATGTCTGCTTCCTGCTCTGTGAACCGGCCATATTCAAATATTAAAAGGAAAGCATGAATTCCTCCTCCAGCTAGATGCAAGCTCCTTCCAAACTCTATAACTAGGTTTTTTGTGTCAAGTTTTGTGTCAAAAAATCCAGGCGTGTCAATAACAGACAATTTTTTCCCATCTACGTTTGTGTGTTGCACACTACTTTTTGTAGTTACAGCATTCACATCTTTTTCAGACCTAAATACTTCACTTCCTAGGATGGTGTTTCCAGTTGCACTTTTCCCGACACCAGTCTTGCCTAGAAGCAATATTTTACGGGGAGCAATATTGTTGTTCTCATCAGAGGAAGTGGTCCCTGGAGCTGTTGCAAAACAAGGAACTATCAGAAACACATTTTTCAGGGTCATTCTGAATCAATTTCTCAGATTTTCCTGACTCAGAATTTAAATAAATAAATACATGAATGAATGAATGAATGAATCATAATCAAAATTTCGCTAGGGACCCTTCACTGAGTTGATGACTAAGGTTAAATACATTTTATCAATTCTGAATTTAAACTTTTGACTTTGCCATTGTTATTACTTACATGTAGAAGGTGAGCAGTGTCTCTGATCTTGGTTTTGCAGTACCTTTGCCTGTAAAACAGAGAATTCATTTGTTTCATAGAAGATATGATACTGTATTCAGAGAGAAGATAAGACAGTGAACTTAGAAGAGGTTTCAGGCAAGTAAATTAGGTAACCAGTAACAATTACAAGTCCTGGTTAAAAAAACAAATGTTTTTTTACACATTAATTATGTACTTAGAATGTTTACATATGACTCAAGGACAGCTTAAATTAATTAAGAAAACATTTGCTGTTTTGTGGAATAAAAGACAACATATGCTATAGAAACAGAACACAGTGTGTTTTTTCTACATCTTGTTCAGTGCTTATTCTTTTAATTTAATGTGTTTGCTAATTTATGTGTTAACTTACCCCTTGGATCTGGTCCTTTTCTCCATGATGTGCTGTGTGGCTCAGTTGGTTTTGGGCTGCAAGATAAAGAGTTAAATCTGAAGTACTCAATTTGCTCAGTAAGCAATAAAAATGTGTGCCAATAATACAGTATTTATTCAAGAATCCAATACAATCCATACTTACAAATACTCATATTAATAATTTTTCGGAGTAATTCTTCTGCTTGCGTTCTGTTGTTTAGGTCATGTTTGTTGTTAAAAACTTGATATCGGTTGTTAAGTTTCTGCACCAAACCTTGAAGATCTTCTGAGTCTTCCATGTACTGTTCAATGGTGACCTCATTACTCTGTAGCTCATCTCCTTTAGTAAAGATAATCCAGGTGTTTTGCAAATGCTTGTCCCCTAAAAACTTCACAACTAAATCAGTTGCTTTTTTCTCTTGTTCTGTATATCTATCAGTGCTAATCACCAATAGAAATACAGTGGGTTCTGAATCATCTAAGTGAAGAAGTGTCTGGCATTTCCTCTCAATATCTTCACTCTGAACCGCAGGATTTAAAAATCCAGGTGTGTCATAAACACTTACATTCAGTCCATTAAAGGTCACTCTTCCACTCTGAACATCTTGTGTTACTGCCTTTAAACATTTTTTTGATTTAAAGTTAGTCTGTCCCAAAATACTGTTTCCTGTGGCACTTTTTCCAGCTCCAACTTTCCCAAGCAGGACCAGATGATAATGCGGAGATGAGGACTCATTTGTCATTTTGCTGTCAATTTCAGACGATCTTAAACAGACAACAAGGGAGAAAATTTATCTAACAACATCTGCATATGAAAATGTAAATAACTAAATAGTTTTTCTCTGTTCATCTGTGGTGTCACTCTGAGTTCTGGTGTTCCCCACAGACATTGAAGGAATACATGAAAATATTTTGTGTGTGCCTAGGCCTATAGGGGGGAAATATGAACAAATGCTAGCATTTAAAATGTATTTAAAATGTATAAAGAAAGAAATTAAATAAAATACAATTGGTATCTCAGAAAAATCCCTTTTTTATATATATACTCTCGAGAAATTATACAAACAAGAGCTCATTAGCATTCATCGCATTTCCGCATCTTAGCTTAATTTAATATTGCTTATTTGACGAAATAGACCTTTGAAAAGAGAATTCTGCTTTCCTCGTGTAAAACCACCGATTACAGAAAATACAAATAATCTTCAAAGACGTTTTCTTTCAAATAACGTTTTACCAAGCTGCAAAAACATTTTATATTTGAAATACAGAAATTGTTCATCAGCGGAGTTGATTAGCCTACTGTACATATTTGTTTAAAATGCTGGAGTAAAATAAATAATACATACCCTATATCCTAGTGTGAACGATTTTCATGACTATGTATAGGTCTATATGTCAGCGACGACAACAACAACAGCCATTTTGCTTTCACTTCCTTGTACGCAGTAAAAAATTAGTGATGTCCGATTCTTGAACGAATCGTTCAATTTAACCGGTTCTTCTTAGTGAACCGGTTGAACCAGTTCACCAAATCGAACCGAATCGTTTGAAATGGTTCGCGTCTCCAATAAGCATTAATCCACAAATTACTTAAGATGTTAACTTTTTTAACGTGACTGACACTCCCTCTGAGTCAGAATAAACCAATATCACGGAGTAATTCATTTACCCAAACAGTACACTGACTGAACTGCTGTGAAGACCGAACTGAAGATAAACACTGAGCCGAGCCAGAAAATGAACGAACACGCGCACTGCTGGAGCAGTTCTCGTTCTCGAGTCAAGAAACGGTTGCTTCGGTTTTCGGATCACCAGTACACTCAACCGTTTCTTTCAGACGCGTCCGATTTAAGAACCGATGAGCTGATGATACTGCGGTCCGTGTACGTTTTGATAATTTGTTTTCCAATTTGAAATGAAATAAGCAGAAACGAGAACCGGGTCACCAACTAATGACAGATTGAAATCTACAGTAAATTAACACATCCTTCTTGACTCTTCAACCGAGTGTAATGGTATTTAAGAAGCCTTTAACATTATGTGCTCAACATTAAATCTGTAATATGTAGCCAACATTAAGAATAGGGTTGTGCCGGTGAGGAAATTTTCCCATTGATTAGTTATTTCATTATTTCATTCAGTTATTTGTTAATCTCTTCTGTAGATTTTGATCTTTTTAAGTTGTTATGATATATTGTTAATTAAAAACAACAGTAAAATAGTACAGTAATAAATAAAAATAAAAAAAATAAAAAAACTCGCGTATAGCCTACTATAATCAAACTAATAAGACAAAAAAATACCCATATTATAACAAATAAATAAAATATATTTGGAAATCGCCCTTTAAAATGAGGGCTCGGTTTGTGGTTCACAATTATTTGATTAAAACAAAGACAAAGTCACTTATATATATAAAAAAAAAAAAATAATTATTATGTTTTTGTTAACATAAGTTATATTGCGTTTTTAATTGTCTCCGCTATTGTCCTGTAAATCATACTTGCGGGTCATTTTCAGTAAAAATGTATTTCACCATCATCGGTACCCAAGTTCTGACTGCTGACCGAACATTGGTCAGTGATCCTCTCCCGCTCGGCGCTGTCTAGCGCAGCTTCACCACACAGATTTAACTCTGCACAGCTAAATAAAACGGGCTGGTGGCAGACTAATATTTAATATTTCTGATGTAAATATTTCTGTGAAACGCGTAAAGTTGCACAGAAGAAAGCCCGGAGCTAAAGAATCACGAGCGCCAGTAGGCTTTTGCGTTGAGAGCGTTTGGAAGCTGTGACATTACCCTGAGGACAAAACCAACCAAAACAAACCATGGCTAACAGTCAGATTCAGCGTATATTTATGATCCAGAATCAGATCCAGAGGCTGAAATTTAACAAGAGCAGCATCAGCAATCAGTCTCTATGTGGTATGTACTGAAACTGTATATATTTGCTTAGCGGTTTTGGAAAATGACTAAGTTCCACTTTATGTCGTCTTTTTTTCTTTCTTTTTTTTTTTAAGCTGTACATGTGGAAAGTGCAGTTTGATGACAACATCGCATGTTGTTTACTTGATGTGCTTACACGCCGATAGCTAAGTGAACAACACAGAGATATTTGAAGCAGTTTTACTCACCGCATGCGGTTCCAACACACGATCGTGACCCTTTTTCGTTGGGACTGCATTATCCTTAAGAAATAAACGATGTGCAAATCCGGCGTCAAACTGGGCCTTGTTTGTAAAACAAGCATCTTCGAAATGCAGGGAACAAACACAAACACTTGCACAACTCCGTCGATGCTCTGTAAAAATAAACTCCATCCACTGGTCCCTTAATGCTGTTTCTCTTTTGGTAATCTGTGCAGGGTTGTCTTGCCCTGGCAACCAAAAACACACTTCTTTTGTGACATTTCGCGACGCTCTCACTCTGATCAGTGAATGTCTGTTGTGCTCTCAGTGCTCTGCTATATGGGAGCGCGCTCTTCTGGCAGAAGTGCCTTAGGACACATATAAGGAAATTCCGCTCTATCTAACGTCACACAGAGCCATACTCGAAAAAAACTTTCCGAAACTTGTGACAAACCGGAAGGAGTATTTTTGGAACAGAAATACTCCTTCAAACGTACAACTTAATTTTTGAAACTTTGTCCATGTTTAGCATGGGGATCCAACTCTTTAACAGTGTAAAAAACTCAGTATGCATGAAATAGCATTTCACCCCCCCTTTAAGAATCGGTAGCCATAGTAACGTTAAAGCACTATTATTTTGTTGAACAGACCTGAGCGACTACTGATGACGTCACATGCTCAGATTTGCTTGACCAATCGGCGGAAGGGGGTGTCTCAGGCCCGCCCACATGTAGAAAACGAATTTTGAAGTCATTCATTCGTTTCATGCCTGTGAACAAAAAAACGAAAAATCAAGCCGAAATCTTGTTTTTTCGTTTTTTTCAGAAAAACGAAAAAATGAATAAATGGGCCGTTTTCTCGTTTCTGCTTATTTCATTTCAAATTGGATAACAAACTATCAAAACATACACGGACCTACTGCGCATGCATGTAATTTTTCAAGTCAAAGTCAAAAGTCAAAGTCACCTTTATTTATACAGCGCTTTAAACAAAATACATTGCGTCAAAGCAACTGAAAAACATTCATTAGGGAAACAGTGTCAATAATGCAAAATGATAGTTAAAGGCAGTTCATCATTGAATTCAGTGATGTCATCTCTGTTCAGTTAAATAGTGTGTGTGCATTTATTTGCAATCAAGTCAATGATATCGCTGTAGATGAAGTGACCCCAACTAAGCAAGCCAGAGGCGACAGCGGCAAGGAACCGAAACTCCATCGGTGACAGAATGGAGAAAAAAACTTTGGGAGAAACCAGGCTCAGTTGGGGGCCAGTTCTCCTCTGACCAGACAAAACCAGTAGTTCAATTCCAGGCTGCAGCAAAGTCAGATTGTGCAGAAGAATCATCTGTTTCCTGTGGTCTTGTCCTGGTGGTCCTCTGAGACAAGGTCTTTACAGGGGATCTGTATCTGGGGCTCTAGTTGTCCTGGTCTCCGCTGTCTTTCAGGGCAGTAGAGGTCCTTTCTAGGTGCTGATCCACCATCTGGTCTGGATACGTACTGGATCCGGGTGACTGCAGTGACCCTCTGATCTGGACACAGACTGGATCTGGTGGCCACGGTGACCTCGGAACAAGAGAAAAAACAGACAAATATTAGCGTAGATGCCATCCTTCTAATGATGTAGCAAGTACATAGGGTGTTATGGGAAGTGTTTCCGGTTCCGGTTTACCTAATTAATGCAGCCTAAAAATCCTTTAACGGATTTGGATATTAGAAGCATATTAGTGTGTTATGTATAAGCCAGGTTAAATAGATGGGTCTTTAATCTAGATTTAAACTGCAATAGTGTGTCTGCCTCCCGAACAATGTTAGGTAGGTTATTCCAGAGTTTAGGCGCCAAATAGGAAAAGGATCTGCCGCCCGCAGTTGATTTGGATATTCTAGGTATTATTCTAGGAGTTTTGAGAACGTAGCGGACATAGAGGATTATAATGTAAAAGGAGCTCATTCAAATACTAAGGTGCTAAACCATTCAGGGCTTTATAAGTAATAAGCAATATTTAAAAATCTATACAATGTTTGATAGGGAGCCAGTGCAGTGTGGACAGGACCGGGCTAATATGGTCATACTTCCTGGTTCTAGTAAGAACTCTTGCTGCTGCATTTTGGACTAGCTGTAGTTTGTTTACTAAGCGTGCAGAACAACCACCCAATAAAGCATTACAATAGTCTAACCTTGAGGTCATAAATGCATGGATTAACATTTCTGCATTTGACATTGAGAGCATAGGCCGTCATTTAGATATATTTTTGAGATGGAAAAATGCAGTTTTACAAATGCTAGAAACGTGGCTTTCTAAAGAAAGATTGCGATCAAATAGCACACCTAGGTTCCTAACTGATGACGAAGAATTGACAGAGCAACCATCAAGTCTTAGACAGTGTTCTAGGTTATTACAAGCAGAGTTTAGGTCCTATAATGAACACCTCTATTTTTTCAGAATTTAGCAGTAAGAAATTACTTGTCATCCAGTTTCTGTATATTGACTATGCAATCCATTCGTTTTTCAAATTGGTGTGTTTCACTGGGCCGCAAAGAAATATAGAGCTGAGTATCATCAGCATAACAGTGAAAGCTAACACCATGTTTCTTGATGATATCTCCCAAGGGTAACATATAAAGCGTGAAGAGTAGCGGCCCTAGAACTGAGCCTTGAGGTACTCCATACTGCACTTTTGATCGATAGGATACATCTTCATTCACTGCTACGAACTGATGGCGGTCATATAAGTACAATTTAAACCATGCTAATGCACTTCCACTGATGCCAACAAAGTGTTCAAGTCTATGCAAAAGAATGTTGTGGTCAATTGTGTCAAACGCAGCACTAAGATCCAATAAAACTAATAGAGAGATACACCCACGGTCAGATTATAAGAGCAGATAATTTGTAACTCTAAGGAGAGCAGTCTCAGTCCTATGATACGGTCTAAATCCTGACTGGAATTCCTCACATATACCATTTTTGTCTAAGAAGGAATATAATTGTGAGGATACCACCTTTTCTAGTATCTTGGACAGAAAAGGGAGATTCGAGATTGGTCTATAATTAACTAGTTCTCTGGGGTCAAGTTGTGGCTTTTTTATGAGAGGCTTAATAAAAGCCAGTTTGAAGGTTTTGGGGACATATCCTAATGTATATGAGGAATTAATAATAGTCAGAAGAGGATCTATGACTTCTGGAAGCACCTCTTTTAGGAGCTTAGATGGTATAGGGTCTAACATACATGTTGTTGGATTAGATGATTTAACAAGTTTATACAATTCTTCCTCTCCTATAGTAGAGAATGAGTGGAACTGTTCCTCAGGGGGTCTATAGTGCACTGTCTGATGTGAAACTGTAGCTGACGGCTGAATGGTTGCAATTTTATCTCTAATAGTATCGATTTTAGAAGTAAAGTAGTTCATAAAGTCATTACTGCTGTGATGTTGGGAAATGTCAACACTTGTTGAGGCTTTATTTTTCGTTAATTTAGCCACTGTATTGAATAAATATCTGGGGTTATGTTTGTTTTCTTCTAAAAGAGAAGAAAAGTAATCAGATCTAGCAGTTTTTAATGCTTTTCTGTAGGATATGCTACTTTCCCATTAAGCAATACGAAATACCTCTAGTTTTGTTTTCCTCCAGCTGCGCTCCATTTTTCGGGCTGCTCTCTTTAGGGTGCGAGTATGCTCATTATACCACGGTGTCTAACTGTTTTCCTTAACCTTCCTTAAGCGTAAAGGAGCAACTGTATTTAAAGTGCTAGAAAAGAGAGAGTCCATAGTTTGCTAGAAAAGAGAGAGTCCATAGTTTCTGTTACATCATCAAGTTGTTCTGAGGTTTTGGATATGCTAAGGAATTCGGATACATCAGGAAGATAACTTAAAAAGCAGTCTTTTGTGGTAGAAGTGATGGTTCTTCGATACTTGTAACAAGAAGTATAATTTACTATTTTGACAATATGAAGTTTGCACAAAACTAAATAATGATCTGAGATATCATCACTCAGCTGCATAATTTCAACACTATCAACATCAATTCCATGTTGACAGTATTAAGTCTAGAGTATGATTTCGACAATGGGTAGGTCCTGAAACATGTTGTCTAACACCAATAGAGTTCAGAATGTCTATAAATGCTGATCCCATGCATCTTTTTCATTATCAACATGGATATTAAAATCACCAACTATTAAAACTTTATCTGCAGCCAGAACTAACTCGGATGTAAAATCTTTATTAAAGTCTGTATGGTGCCCTGGTGGCCTGTATACGGTAGCCAGTACAAACATAACAGGGGATTTATCATTAATATTTGTTTCTCTGGATAATGTTATATGAAGCACCATTACTTTAAACGAGCTATACTTGAAGCCTGCGCTCTGAGAAATCCTGAAAACATTGTTATAAATTGAATTAGAATTAAAATGGACACTCATTAATTATTATTGCATACTGTTTTATAATACTGAGGTGCAGATAGTTGCCACTATTAGAAAATCCTTAGTGTAATGTTGATGCAATGCACACGATGCAATTTTGCCAGATATTGCTATTAAAATAAACAAACTATAAATAAACCAAAATTATTTCAAATATTTTGGAAATTACATAAGATAAAGTTATCGCTGACCCTAAACCGCAACTTCCTACTTTATTAACTTTCTAAAGTGTCAAATTAAGTGTAAGAACAAGTAAAAAAATAACGCTTATAATAGCTGGGTCTCGTGCTCTCAACTCTTTGAAGACTAGTTCACTTCGGAAGTGTCTCGCAGCGATCATTGTCATACCATGGACACTAAACATTCTGAATTATACATGCAGACATTCATATGAGGAGTTTAGCAGAAAATTGGTCAGAGAACAAATTTTATTTTCGAACAGGAAAAATTTACCTGGCTACGGGCCTTTTCACACGGACGTTACTCCCAAAACGTGACGAGCAAAAAGAGGTGTTCGGCAGCTTTTTACATCAAAGGCCGACAACATTAGTGCAAAAATGGATACGGCACTGATATTGGATTGATGACACACACACACAGAGAGAAAGTATGTAGCATCATCCAATGCAAATATCCAGACCAGACTCGAAAGGAGTGAGGAAGGAAGATATAAAGTGTATACAGGAGACAAGAAGTTGAATATAAAAATATCTCTTTACTGTAAAAAGAAATTATAATAATCAATCAGAATAATAATCAGAATCAAATAGGATCCTACAGGACAAAGGGAATTTCCATTTAAAAATCACAATGTCCAATATGATACAAATCAATAATATCCTACATGAAAAACTTTAATCCTATTAAACACAATATCCAAAAAGATTTTTTAACAAGGCTAATATAGTAACTTACAATATTGTTATTAAATTCACATTAAATACAAAGTCATTCGTATTAAGAATATTTTATGGCATGACACTCATATCTGTTAGGCCTAGTTAAGTAAAAAGTCGGGTTTCTATGTGTAGTTAATAGATTACACTATTACTTTACTTTGTCGCCTATTGAAGATGAAATAACAATCTGGTGCAAAACACATTTACTTACACACCTTTAAGAATTTAGATGTTTTCTGATATAGTTAATGTGTTTGGAAATATTTCTAATAAAAAGGAAGAAAATAATAAAACATAAACCTATATCAGTAATACAGTACTATTGTGGCTCCTGTGTCACATGACAACCGTGATGAGTTAGTCTACGTATATCATAATTTCATTATATAACAAATTCACACCATGTTGAAAAATAAATGTACATTATTATTTTTTTAATTTCATATGAATTATGTTAGCATGCTGTTTAACATTGGTATGAAACCTTTTCAGTTTTACATAATTTTATAAATATTCTGCTCTTAGAATTTGTCACTGTATGTGATCATCATTGGCATTAAATGGTTCATTTTAATGTGTGACATATAACATGAAAAATCTTTTCATAGTTTATATAAGAAAATAGCACTGCAGCTAAACACTAATGTGTAAATAAGCAGAGAAAAAAAGTCTACATACGGGCAGTCTTTGCTCAAACATGTAAAATAAATGTTTGCATCATTTTGATGGCATTACTGTAGCATCCAATGCACTATATACTGGCCTTACAATACACTGCATTAATACAAGTATCTGATTTAAAATTAAACCGCAACAATAAAGAATTAGTTTTGGGGGGAAAAACTGAACATTTATGTTTGTGAGACTCAGACACGAAGCTTTTTTAGGTTTCTGCTTATCTCTGGGATGTTTTCATCCACTTGTGTCTCTTCCACTTCCTGTCTCACAGCTCTGTACTTCTGCTTATAAAAACGCTTAAACTCTTTGCAATGTCTGTCCTTCTGTTTCACTTCATCCTCTAACTCTTTAATTTTCTGGTCTTTTTCCTGCCCAGACTGTTTCAGTTTTTTAATGGTGTCCTCCAATTTGGTCTTTTCTTCATTAAATGTGTCTATTAATTCCTGTATCCTCTGACTGTATTCTTTTCTAAGCTGCTCTTCTTTGTCTCTAAGCATTTCTTCCACATGCTGAAACATTTTACTGGTGTAATATTTGTCCTCATTCATGAGCAACATGTTATCAACCTTATCTAGAAACTCCAAAACCTGTTTGCGATCATGAACTTTTGTGTTGTCAAACACATGATACCGTCCGCCACATAACTCTATGAGATGTTTTAAATCATGTCGTGCTTCACTCAGTGTTTGTTCAATGCTTTCTGTAAGTTCATCACCGTGAGTGAAGAGGATGATTGTGTGTTTATCTGCTTCTTCTCCAAATACAGCTCTGATCTTTTCCACTGAGAGTTTCTCTTCTTCTGTGTATGGACCCAGTTTAATGACCAGGATGATGGCGTGAGGTCCAGGTGCCGTCATATTTATACATTTACTCATCTCCTTAATGAGTTCTTTCTCTGAGAGTGAAGTATCAAAGATCCCTGGACAATCTACCAGCGTCAGCTGACGTTCATCCACCTCTCCTGTCTCTTTCCAGCACTCTTTAGTAACAGATGAAGCACTTTTCGCAGCTCTGAAGACTTTTTTGCCCAGGATGGTGTTTCCAGATGAGCTTTTACCAGCTCCAGTCCTCCCGACTAAAACTATCCTTCTCATGGACACTGAACAATAAAATAAAAAAGGTGATATGCAGAATATAAGTAAATAAATAAATACATATATGCATACATACATAAATAAACAAATAAATAAGTTAAGACTTTGGGAGGGAAAACTGTTTCATCTACAATAAATGAATTCAAATGACACATGAATCCAGAAAGGAAAGAGATGAGTAGTAGTAAATACTGCATGATGAGGGCCTACTTACAATTTGGACGGTCATGATCAACACTATTACTTCTTGTCCTTGTTTGCACAACACCGGGTTCTAAAAAGGTTTGGATAAATAAATATTAGCATTCAAAAACAGGGTACCAAAATGCAGAAAAGGCATGATTTTAAGAACTTAAATTTGCTGTAATAACTCAAGCTGTCATAAATTAAAGTCTGAGTTTAGTAATCATAGCAACACAATTCACTTATCTGGTTTAAATCTGTTTCTTTGAGTTTATTAATTAATTAGTTCATTCATTCATTCATTCATTCATGCTTTGGTTCTGGATTATGGTAAAAGCAGATGCATAATTAGAGAAATCATTAATAATCAAACGTTTGACATTTATTAATGAGCAAGTTTATTTAATTGTTATTTATTCAACTTATTAATTTTCATTTTCTCAACATGTTAATAAATGTTCATTTCCAACCTATTCATTTTTTAAGCAAAAACTGTAACGTTAGTAATTTTGTAGTAATCGCTGGAGTAGGGGGAGGCTACAGACCTGGAGCAAGAAGATCTATGACCCAGACAGTTGTCTCCAGTATGTGTGTAGACCCAGGGTTCGAAATGAGGGGGGTCTGGGGGGGTCCCGGACCCTCCATAAGTCATTAGGGACCCCCCATAAGAATTCATTTTTGGATTTTGGGGGGTCCCCAACAAATATATTTTAACATAAAAAATTATTGTGAAAATTATAGGTTTTAGTGACGTTTTGTATTTATAACAGTAATTAATTTATTTCATAACGCGAGGCAGCAATCAGGGCATGTGAGTTCAGTGGGGCTCCCGCAGTAACGTACTAGATGAACACGGCAAAACGAGACATCGCAGAGTGAAATCCTGAATGAAAATCCTGTAAGTGCTTCGATTGTGTTTATATCTCCATAATTGCTTATAGTAAAATATTAGGAGTTCGACTTCCTATATATTGCATTAAGTAGATACCCAGTATAATGTAGAAGAGTATGTTTGTCAACGTTTCTTGCTAGCTGTAACTTATGTGTATGAAGCATAGACTGTATGTTATGGTATGAAGCCAAATGATCTGCCAGCTAACAGCAGAACGAGCAGCTAGACTAGTTTTTCAAAGCCATCTTAACAATCTCCTTGTCTAGCAGTGATTACGAAAGATAACCAGGACTTAATTAAAGTCTGTGAGTTGATTAAAGTGAATGTGATTTGAGCATGAATGTACATGAGAGCTTGGTAAAGAAGCTAATATTATTTTTCTTAATTTGTAATCCTGCACATGGAGAGAAAAGGAGAAAAAAGAAAGATCACCGACTTTTTTCAAGGGTAAATTGTGCTTATGTGATAACATGGCTGTTGTTGGGGGAAATTGTAGATGTCAGGGATGCAAAAACAGCGCGCTTTTCGGCGCCTCCCGCCTAGTGTTTCTCTTACTCTCTATGGTATCTGCAACTGCATCAAATTCTCATCAAATTCTGCTTATTGTCCTGTCAATACAGAACGAAATATGCTGTAGCCTATTTTGCCGTCAATACTGCCGACGTTGTCTTTGCTGTATCAGTAGGTTATATATTTATGTTAAACATCCAAATGTAGACTGGTCTGTCTGTCGGCGCACAGAGCCACGCAGTCGCAGACAGCACGTGGAGTTCGTGAATACCGAATTCCCTTGTCTTTCTGATCAATTTGTGTTTGAACGAAGAAAAAAATAACGATGTGCTCGCAGAAATAAGTCAAATTGTCCGTTTCAACGAGCTTCCCTGTAAACGCAGTCAGAGAAAGAAAACATTTGCATGTCATTACCATAGATCCATGCATTCGTCTTAAAGGGACAGCAACTCAATATACCTGCAGCTGTTTGTGTCACCAAAGTTAATAAAAATAAAAAAATAAATAAAGAGGAAAGTTAAAAACATTTTTATAGCTAAAGGTAAACTGTATTAATAGTATGAATCATATTTAATGTATACAGTGAAGGCAGTGTTATTTTACATTTGATTATTCAATGTGTGTAACTTAATACAGTTAATTTACTTGATAAACCAAAAGCACTGCTTTATTTTACTTGTGTAATATTTTCTATGCAGAGGCACTAGGCCTACCCTACAAAATTACCCCAATCATCCTAGAACTTTACAAAAAGAGCTACTCAAATCTTAAGATGATATTGTTTTCAGGAAGAAGAGGAAGGAGTAGTAAAGAAAGAAGAAGTGATAGTTTTTCAGAATTTCATTTTATGTGCTTATAGGGGTGGACCGGGGATGGCAGGGGTTGGTGTATCTAGATATTTGCAGCGGGGCAAGGGAAAATATACCAAGACCATTATCCCACCTTCAAAACTGGTCCATATAATTTTGCCTACAATATATTGTGTAGCAAGGTAGTCTTCAGAACCTTTAATGATAAAATTTTAGGGGACCCCCCAAGAGTCCTATGTCATTTCGGACCCTGTGTAGACCAACAGTGAATATTTACAGATATTTTAATCCGTATTTCAGATCATTAATATCTTAATGTAATGTTTATATTTAAATAAATAAATAAATGTTATTTAAGTGGTTATTAATGAAGTTTCGCCGTATATCCTCCTCCCCCCTACTGTACGCATCAGCAACAACGGGGTGTAAAACTGTCTGGGCCGCCTGTTCCAGGTCTGCAGCCTCCGCTGGGCAAAAAACACTCAATCGCTGGGTGGTTGATTTGTTTTTAACCCAGCATTTTTTTTTTTGAGTGTGCTGCTTCATCAACGCAAAATATGAAACATTTGCAAAGGCTTTCATTATTTCTACACGCTTTAAAATACGATTAAAATTGACATAATAAGAGAGGAATGATCAGTATATGTTCAGATTTAGATGGGTAAACAGAACATGAAAATGAAAGTAAAACAAATAGGCAGATATCTGACTACGATGAAACATAAGCACAGATTTCGGCTAAATAACTTTAGAAATAATGATAAAAAAAACTACTCTTACCTTCTTGGTCTCGTGTGGTACTGGAAGACGACATGATTCACATTCAATGTAAATTTCACCATTCCCACACGAATGGCGAACCACTCTACTGTGCGAGAGAACAGATCTTCTTCTTCTTTTACGGCGGATCGCAGACTTTTAGTGCGTTACCGCCACCTGTCCCTATAATGGACCATTGACACTCTAACTCAATTAACCTATCATATCTATAAATCACTAAAACCCGGTATATTCGTCAGAGGGGTTACCAGGATGTCATGTTTGGGGAGGCAACATAGACAATTGAAAATATAAGTAGATGCTACTTTTAGGGCTGAAATGCTTCGTGAATTACTCTTAGTAAAACACATTAGCAGTCATTATTTGTAGGAGTTTCTCTTAAATTCGCCAGTTAGGAGCTACTTGTAGCCTCTTATATGTTTCTTTGTGAATGCGGCCCCAGGTAAAAAGATTTTTTTTTTTATATGCTCATTTGAACAGTATGAGAACAGTATTTGAATGTTATTCTCTGGTTGTAAGTGGCTTCGGATAAAAGTGTCTGCTAAATGAATAAATGTAAACACGTAGGCCTAGAAATATATTAGGCTACAGGGTGTCAGGAGATTTAGAGAGTTGAAATAAAAGCTATTTTTGTAAAACTATAATAATTTCAATTATGATATGATTAGTAGAGGCAACATAACTTTTTTTAAATATAGTTTTATACAATTTTTTTTTTTTTTTTCAGAAATACCATGATTTTATCATAATATTTGTCATGTTGGTTTTTCTATTTTGCAAGCTGTTTGAGCATCACAGCCAAACTAATTTCCCTATTATAAAGCCTTTTAAGGTAACAAAATATGAAAGAGTGTGGCAGATATTTAGGCCAAAGTGCATGGATTAAAATCTTTGTCATTATTTTATCTTTGTTATTAAAAAATGAGAACAAAATACACATTACAAATACAGATATTATACAAATAAAGTGCTTCATTTTCAGGTACAAGAGGTGTATTTAGCAGGAGCATTAAAAAAATTTAATGAACAAATATAAAAATAAAAACTATATACACTGATTCCTATTAAAGCAACTGAATTAAAGTTTTTCAGTCAAGAGCATAGAGTATTGATTTTTCTCTGTGTGTTTGTTGTTTCATTAACATATAATTCACCCAAAAATTTAAATAGCGAAGAAAAAAATCTGAATGAGTGTTCTTCTTCTACTAAACATAAACTCTATTTTGAAGAAATAGACTTAACTTAAACTCTTAAACTTAATAATCAGGCACAGTTCGAAGGGCTTTTTCGTTTTCGGGCCGCACTTTGTGCTCAGAAAAACCACACGTCAGAAAAGGACACGGAAAAGGACACAAAATCAGGCTGTTCAGTATGGAGTGAGTTTTGGTTCTTTATTACATGAGAGAAAATAAAAGATCTGAGAGAAAAAAAAAGTTTGAGAGAAAAAGTTATTACACTGATAGCAAAAAAACATTTCATGAGAGAAAAAAGAATATTTGAGAGAAAAGGTTTTCATGCCAATAGCAAAAAATAATAATATCTGAGACTAAAAAAAGTTGTGAGAGAAAGTATTTTCTCATAGAACATAAAAAAATACATTTGAAATTTTTAAAATTATTTCTGAGAAAAAAATCTCTCTCAAAATACTTTGAAAAAAACTCTCAAATATATATATTTTTTGCTATCAGTGTGAAAATATTTGCTCTAAAAAAAAAGTGTTTCTCTCGAAACGCTTTTCTTTGCTCTTGATGCAATTTCTTGCTCTCGTGTCAGGATTTTGCTTTCACTGTGAGAATTGTGTCGTGGGCGGGGCCACGTTCCTATTGGCCAGTCGGGTGAGCATCGTCTTGTCTTGGGAGTCGAAATGAATCATTACACTATTGTTCGGTTCACCTGCATAGATGCCGCCTCTGCCTTATGGCTAGTTAAGTTGAGCACGGACACTCTAATGTTTGGGTAAGATGATGACACACAGCTGGCTGAGCAAGTTAAGTATCACTGAAGATTAAACATTAAAAAATAGCACTCATATTCATGAATGAATGTGTATTATATTATTTGCTTGCTAATCGCTAGTAAAGCTAACCAGCCATCATGCTAGGTAAACTTGCAAACTCACCTGGTTTATACTATGTTTAAATCAAATGCCAAATTAATGTTTTGATTTAGATAGTTTCACGCAAAAAATATATATATATATATATATGAGAGTTTTTTGCAAAGTATTTTGAGAGAGATTTTTTTTCTCAGAAATAATTTAAAACATTTCAAATGTATATTTTTTTATGTTCTATGAGAAAATACTTTCTCTCAAAACTTTTTTTAGTCTCAAATATAATAATTTTTTGCTATTGGCATGAAAACTTTTTCTCTCAAATATTCTTTTTTCTCTCATGAAATGTTTTTTTGCTATTAGTGTGATAACTTTTTCGCTCAAACTTTTTTTTTTCTCTCAGATCTTTTATTTTCTCGCATGTAATAAAGAACCAAAACTCACTCCATAGTTCAGCTGTCAATGCACTTCGATCCCATACGCTGTTTTGGGTGGCAAATCTCATTTTTTTTGCCACCCTTCTGGACACGCCACTGCTATAAAGTTCTGCCAGGTAAACATTTCAATTAGCGTTCTGTTCTCACATGATGCACTTTTTCTGAGCGCGTAGCCCTGAAGCGCGCACTGTCAAACAGCGCCAAACTGGATTTTGTTGGATCAGACCCATCTGCAAGCTATGGAAAAATATGCACAAAACAATCCACTTTTAAGTCTTAATTTATCATCAGAGGGACAGATCATTTCTCAGGGGAGGCAGGGCTTATCCTAGCGGAGGCATTGCCTCCCCCAGCCTCTGTTTACCCATCTAAATAGACACGCCCCTGATATTCGTTAAGATTCTTCATCGAGCTTCATCCGACACTGCGTCTCCAGCTCCCCCATCCACCCTCAGTCCTCTTAACGAGAGAGAAAAAAACTTATACTCGCTTATTCAGATTGGTGCTGGTCAAGAACTGTTATAGTAATGTCTTAATATTTCTACCTGAATTTAATAAATATTTAATTGAAAACTGCTCTCCCATTTTCTTTATTTCATTCTTGAATTCATTGTACATTTATAGCATGTTCAACTGTTTCACTACTGCCACATACCTTGCATAGCCCTGTTGGGTGTCTCTTTATTAGATTAATTGTATTATTTAATCTTGTATGCCCCCGTCGTAACCTTGTGATTATGTTCTCCTCCGCTCTGCCTCTACAGATTCTCTTCCTTTCCCCACTACTGGCTGTAATTGATACAAATGTCTACCCTTGGAATCTGTGTCCCAATGCTACTGCCATTCTTTCCAAATGTTCTTTTTAAAGAATAGATTTAATTTCAGACCCACTGAATGGAATCAGAATATCAACATTCTCTTGTTCTACCACTTCTTTTGCAAGCTTGTCTGCTTCTTCGTTTCCACTCAACCCGATGTGAGCTGGAACCCACAAAAAATTACAATTGTACCATTTTGCTCTAATAAATTTAGTTCTTGTATAATTTCTATTATCATCTCTTGTCTTGTTTCTGACTTCTGCTCATTTAGAACTGCACTAGAATCTGAACTATTGCCTTGGATATTTTAACTTCACTAATCCACCTCATTGCCATAATTATCGCAAACATTTATCCTGTATATATATACTTACAGAAAACTGACATTCTGTTTTTCTTTCCCACTTCTATCTTGGGTACTACAAATGCTGATCACACACCCCGTTTTGAGTCTTTTGAATCAGAATCAGAATCAGAAAGAGCTTTATTGCCAAGTATGCTTACGCATACAAGGAATTTGTTTTAGTGACATAAGCTTCCAGTACACAGAGACAACAACACACAGACAAAAAAAAAAAAAATTACAATTTACAAATTGGCAAATAAATAAGTGTATAAACAATTGTGCTATAAATGATAATGGAATAGGATTGAGTGAGATGCAGGAATGTTCTAGGATGGAGGGGTTAACAAATAAATATAAGGATATTGCATGTTTATAAGCATAAGTATAGACCATTTAACTGTTCATGAGGTAGATTGCCTGGGGGAAGAAGCTGTTTTTGTGCCTTGCTGTTCTGGTATTTGCGGCTCTGAGGCGCCGACCAGATGGCAAAAGTTCAAAGATGGGGTGACTTGGATGTGAGGGATCCAGAGTGATTTTCTGAGGCCTTTTCCTCACTCTGGATGTATACAGTTCTTGAAGGGTGGGCAGGGGAGCACCAATAATCCTTTCAGCAGTCCGAACAGTTCTCTGTAGTCTTCTGATGTCTGATTTTGTTGCTGAACCAAACCAGACATTTATTGAGGTACACAGTACAGACTCGATGACGGCTGAGTAGAACTGTTTCAGCAGCTCCTGTGGCAGGTTAAACTTCCTCAGCTAGCGAAGGAAGCAAAACCTTTGTTGGGCCTTTTTCACAATGGAGTCAATGTGATTGTCCCACTTCAGGTCCTGAGAGATGGTGGTTCCCAGGAATCTGAATGATTCCACTGCAGTCACAGTGCTGTTCATGATAGTGAGTGGGGAAAGTGCAGGGGGGTTTCTCCTAAAGTCCACGATCATCTCCACTGTTTTGAGCATGTTCAGCTCCAGGTTGTTAAGACTGCACCAGACAGCCAGCTGCTCAACCTCTTGTCTGTAAGCAGACTCATCACCGTCCTGGATGAGGCCGATGACTGTAGTGTCATCTGCGAACTTCAGGAGCTTGACAGAGGGGTCTTTAGAGGTGCAGTCGTTGGTGTACAGGGAGAAGAGCAGAGGGGAGAGAACACATCCCTGAGAGGCGCCAGAGTGCGTGGAGCAGCTGTTTGATGTGAATTTCCCCAGTCTCACTAACTGTTGCCTATCTGTCAGAAAGTTGGTGATCCACTGACAAATAGAGCTAGGAACAGAGAGCTGGGTCAGTTTGGTCTGAAGGGCTGTTGGGATGATGGTGTTGAAAGCCGAACTAAAGTCCACAAATAGGATCCTCACATGAGTCCCTGTTTTGTCCGGATGTTGCAGAATGAAGTGCAATCCCATGTTGATTGCATCATCCACGGACCTGTTTGCTCGGTAAGCAAACTGCAGGGGGTCCAGTAAGGGTCCAGTGATGTCCTTCAGATAAGCCAGAACCAGTTTCAAACGACTTCATGACGACAGACGTTAGAGCCACAGGTCTGTAGTCGTTAAGTCCTGTTATCTTGGGTTTCTTTGGAATGGGGATGATGGTGGAGCGTTTGAAGCAGGAAGGCACTTCACACAACTCCAGGGATCTGTTGAAGATCTGTGAAAAGATGGGGGCCAGCTGGTCAGTGAATATATGCATAAACTCTCCATACCTTGACCCCATATATTCACTTACACTACGTATCTCTTGCTGTGTCCGAAACCGCTCCCTATGCACTATATAGTGCATTATATCAGGTGTCAGCCATGTTGTAGTACTGTCCGAATTCTGTCAGAGCCTTTGTTTTGCAATGTGTTATTTTGGCCACTAGAGGTCCCCAATGTGCACTCACGTCAACATTGTGCCTTTCGTAATCAGTGTTCTTGTTTTCACATGTTTCTCATTCTATTTTACTATTTTTGACCCTTTCTGGTCTGAGGATTTTTCTGTTGTGTAACCTAACTCTATACAAAGGATATTTTGTTCCCTTTTGATGTTTTTGTTAAATAAACTCTTGTATGTGTCACATGACTTGTATTTGTCACATGATTGCTCGAATGTGCCTAATTAAGGTGATCACCTGTGTCTATTTAAAGTTGACTTCACCTTATATTGATACTGTGCCTGATGAAGACCTGAAGGTCGAAACGTTGCTTGAGCTTAATTAATTAAATTCTTCTTGAGCAGTAGTTCTCAGTGTGCAGACTTCATTTTTTTATTTGAGTGCAGCTGAATATGCCATTCAGTTTCGGACTGTTGCAGCAGGGAGTGGTTGGAACAATGAAGCCCACGTGGTGTGTTTCCTGAATGGTCTATCAGAGGCAATCAAGGATGATCTGGCTACCAGAGAACCTGCTGTTGATCTGAAAACTCTTATGCATCAAGCAATCTGGCTGGATAATCGCCTGAGAGAGAGAAGCCGGAACCGCCCATCTGTTTCCTCATTGTCTGCCAGTCCAGCTCTTGCTCCAATGCCACCAGTGCCCCAAGATTCTTTGGAACCCATGCAATTGGGTAGGGCTAGGCTTTCCCCCTCGGAACGAGACCGTCGTATGAGAGAGCGCTGTTGTCTATATTGTGGATTGTATGGTCATTTTCGCTCCTCCTGCCCCGAGCTTTCGGGAAACGCCCAGTCCCGTAGAGGCAAGGAAGGACTGTGACAGGAGTTACACGCACCACTTCACCTTCCAACTCTGGGCAAAAACACCAACTCGAGGCATTGATTGATTCTGCCGCTGCCGGGAATTTCATGTATGTTTCTCTTGCTAAGAGTCTTCAGATCCCTACTTATTCTCTTCCTGCACCCCTAACTGTGACAGCCTTGGATGGAAGACCATTGTCTCCCGGGAAAGTAACCCACCTCACCTCTCTCCTTGGTCTCACCACTTACCAGCACCAGGAGAGAATGTGCTTTCACCTTATACAGTCTCCAGAGTTCCTTGTTATCCTCGGTCACCCATGGCTTCTCCAGCATAATCCACACTTTGACTGGTCCACTGGCACTGTTCTCAGTTGGGGTCCCACCTGTCAGACTAAATACTTGGCCCAGAACCCCCCTGACCTTATTCTCGAGTCCCAAGAAACCCTAGATCTGTCTCAAGTCCCTGCTCAGTACCACCACCTCAAAGCAGTGTTCAGTAAAATGAAGGCCACCTCCTTACCACCTCATCGGCCTTATGACTGCGCCATTGAGTTATTCCCGGGTACCTGTCCCCCCAGAGGTTGTATATTCTCTTTGTCTCCCCTGAACAAACTGCTATGGAGAGATACATTAATGAAGCTCTTGTAGCAGGCATCATCCAATCATCCACTTCCCCTGCTGGAGCTGGATTCTTTTTTGTTGGGAAGAAGGATGGCGGACTTCGACCATGTATTGATTACAGGGGCCTTAATAAGATAACCATTTGAAACCGCTATCCCTTGCCACTAATGACAACTGCATTTGAAATTCTGCAAGAAGCCTCCATCTTCACTAAGCTTGACTTGTGCAATGCCTACCATCTTGTTTGCATTAGGCAAGGAGATGAGTGGAAAACTGCCTTCAACACACCCACTGGGCACTATGAATATTTAGTTATGCCCTTTGGCCTCACTAATGCTCCCGCAGTATTTCAAGCTCTCATCAATGATGTTCTCAGAGACATGTTAAACCAATTTGTTTTTGTCTACTCAGACGATATCCTCATCTTCTCGAGTTCCCTCCACGAGCATGTAAAACACGTCAGTAAGGTTCTGAGACGCCTTCTTGATAACCATCTTTATGTTAAACCTGAGAAATGTGAGTTTCATGTGACCAAGGTTCAGTTCCTGGGGTTCATCATCAAGCCTGGCCAAATACACATGAATCCTCAAAAGGTTCAAGCTGTTGTGGATTGCCCCCCCCCCCCTCATCGGTAAAAGAGGTACAGCGTTTCCTTGGCTTTGCCAATTTTTATCACAAATTCATCCGGAACTTTAGTACTGTGGCGGCTCCTTTATTTGCTTTATTTGCTCTCACCAAGGGAACCAGCTTTTCTTGGGGACCTGAAGCAGAGTTGGCTTTCAACAAACTAAAGATATATTTCACCTCTGCACCTATTCTCATTCTCCCTCACCCAGATAGACCATTCATCATGGAAGTCGATGCTTCAGATGTATGGGGTTGGAGCTGTATTATCCCAGATAGGAGAGGACAACAAGCTGCATCCATGTGCATTCCTTTCCCACCGCCTTACACCAACTGAGAGGAACTATCATGTAGGGGATCGAGAGTTACTGGCAGTCAAGTTAGCGCTGGAAGAGTGGAGACATTGGCTTGAGGGGGCCAAACACCCATTCCAAGTACTCACGGACCACAAAAATCTGGAATATATTCAGCAGGCAAAGCGACTCAACCCCTGCCAGGCACGTTGGTCCTTATTTTTCAATAGATTCCAGTTCATCTTGTCCTACCGACCTGGCTCTAAGAACCTAAAGCCTGATGCTTTGTCCCGAGCATATGTTAAAACTCCACAGGAAGATTGTGTTGCACCAATTATCCCAAGTTCCAAGATATTAGCTCCTATCAGGTGGAATCTGGAAGATACAGTAAAACAAGCCCAAGCCAGAGAACCAGACCCAGGAGGGGGGCCAACCCACTGTCTTTTTGTCCCTAAAGCTGTCCGCTCTCAGATCCTCCAGTGGGGACACTCCTCTCGTCTCACTTTTCATCCAGATACCTCACACACTCTTGAGTTCCTCCAAAGACGATTTTGGTGGCCAACTATCAAGGAGGATGTGACCGCATTTGTGAACGCATGTCCCACATGCAACCAAAATAAAATCTCTCACCGCTCTCCTCAAGGGCTATTGCACCCTCTCTCCATACCTCATAGACCTTGGTCCCATCTTTCCATGGATTTTATCACTGGTCTTCCACTATCACAAGGCAACACCACCATCATGGTCATAGTAGATAGATTTTCCAAGGCCGCCAGATTTATTCCTCTGCCTAAACTACCCACCGCAAAACAAACTGCTGAATTGGTTATAAATCATGTGTTCAGAGTCTTTGGAATTCCACAAGACATCGTCTCTGATCAAGGACCCCAGTTTTCCTCCTGATTCTGGCGGGCTTTTTGTCAATCTCTGGGGGCTACAGTGAGCCTGACTTCTGGGTTTCACCCAGAGTCCAATGGACAAACAGAGCGGCTTAATCAAGATCTTGAGACTACACTGAGATTTATGGCAGCTAACAATCCTTCCTCTTGGTCTTCATTCATCATGTTGGCAGAATACGCACACAAAACCCTTTGCTCCTCTGCAACAGGCATGTCCCCTTTCGAGTGCCAGTTCGGGTACACCCCTCCACTATTCCCTGAACAAGAGGTGGAGGTTGCAGTTCCCTCTGCACATCAATTTGTTAAACGCTGCCGCCAGACATGGAAAAAAGGCAGACTCAAGCTCCTTAGGGCGTCTCAGCAGTACCAGCGCCAGGCTAATCGCAGACGCAGACCTGCCCCCACTCTGCGCCCTGGCCAAAGAGTCTGGCTCTCCACTAAGAACATTCTCTTGCGGGTGGAATCCCGCAAACTTTCCCAGAGATTCATCGGCCCCTTCAAGATTGCCAGGAAAGTGAACCCAGTTACCTATCAATTGTACTTGACTAAGTCTTTGAAAAATAATCCAACTTTTCATGTCTCCCTGTTAAAACCTGTTTTGTCTTCTCCTTTTCTTGCGACAGGAAGACCTCCTCCTCCTCGTATCATCGGGGGCCAGCCAGCTTACACAGTCCACAGAATACTAGATGTCCGTCAAGTACGTGGGTCCCGGCAGTATCTTGTGGACTGGGAAGGCTATGGTCCCGAGGAGTGCTCCTGGGTTCCTGCCAAGGACATCTTAGACCCCAAACTAGTGCAAGAATTTTACGCTCGCAAGCCCAGTTGTCCTGGAGGGAACGTCAGGAGCCGTTCCTAGAGGGAGGGGTCCTGTCAGAGCCTTTGTTTTGCAATGTGTTATTTTGGCCACTAGAGGTCCCCAATGTGCACTCACGTCAACATTGTGCCATTCGTAATCAGTGTTATTGTTTTCACATATTTCTCATTCTGGGCTTTCTATTTAAGCTGATCACTTCCTTTGCATCTTTGCTTGGTTATTATTGTTCCTAAGCAAGTTCCTTTCCTGTAACAACGTTGAAAACTCAGCCAAGATGAAGGAACAGCTGTTCATAGCTGTATATGGATTGCCATTTTGAAATAAATTTAGTAGCAGAGCTACTGAGGGCGATTTTTTTGTGCTGCAAATCTATTTATCCTTTGCTGAAATTTCCGCGTCTTCATGGAGAGAGCACGTCATGGTTGCTTAGCAAAGGCAGACGCTTCAGGAGCGCTTCTGCCCGAGCGCTTTGGAAAGAAGGAGAAAACGGCCCCTTAGCCTAACTGACTCCATTGACGGTTTATCAGCATCCTGGTTTGCTCCATTTGTCATCTTATCACAGACCCAATTTTCCTTCCAAAGAGGAGATCTATACCAGGAATTTTTTCAGATCTGCTGCTTTTGCCTATACCCATGATCATTCCTACCTCGCCAAACACATCGCGACACCTGCTGTTCTCGCCAAGCCACACGTTGTGGCCAATAGACCATGCAAAGCCCGGAGCTCGCCTCACTCAAGATTGTCCCACCCATGACCGGGCTCTCCTTGAGCGCTGGATCACCACAGCAGCAGTCATTCAACCAGTCTGGGCCGCACCCCAGTTCTCACTACAGCAAGCCTCTCTCACTTCCCGCCGTGGGTCAGCCTTCCACCGCAGCTTTTTTTTTTGTCTGCTCCCGCAGGAGCCTTTTCTGTATCTCCCCACAGCCACTGCAGCAGGAGCCTCTTCTGTATCTCCCCACTGCTGCAGCAGTGTCTGCCCCCACAGGAGCCTTTTCTGTATCTCCCCACTGCCGCAGCAGTGTCTGCTCCTGCAGGAGCCTTTTCTGTATCTCCCCACTGCCGCAGCAGTGTCTGCTTCCTTAGGAGCCTTTTCTGTATCTCCCCACTGCCGCAGCAGTGTCTGCTCCCGCAGGAGCCTTTTCTGTATCTCCCCACTGCCGTTGCAGCAGGAGCCTCTTCTGTATCTCCCCACTGTCGCAGCAGTGTCTGCTCCCGCAGGAGCCTTTTCTGTATCTCCTCACTGCCGTTGCAGCAGGAGCCTCTTCTGTATCTCCCCACTGCCGCAGCAGTGTCTATAAAAAAAAAAAAAAAAAATCCTTGAATGTGGACTTCTAAAGTTCACTTTTCAGATTTTCATTACATAAAGCAATTTCACTGAAATAAGCTTTCCCCCAATAGGCGATGTGAATTTGAACAAGTGTTCATGATCAGATTCGATGCCCCACATTCTCAGTTTTGCATTAACCATTGGAGCGGCTACTTTGATAATTCTGGGGTCAGAAACTCCTAATCGATCCTTCAGATCTGCATAACTAGCCATTTTCAAACATAATCACCTCAAAGAGAGAGAGAAGAAGAGGAGACAGAGAAAGAAACAATTCGTTGTTCATCATTCCATGGGTCTTGGTTCTCTTCTGGCAAAAGTCGATATCACCTCCACTTTGAAGTTATGCCTATTCATCCTAGGTTGTGGTGATAGTATTACGTATCGACAATAGTCAAGATGATATTAGGCTCATTTTCCTATTAATGTATTTTATTATCATTATTAGGTGGCCTACCATAATTCAGCTATCAAACTACTCCGTTATTCCATTTCAGCACTGCATTTCACACTTGCCGGTGCTCGCAAGGATGATTTGAGCCTGTAGGCAGTGAAGAAGTCTCAATCCAAACAGACGTACATTGTCTGCAGATACAAGGTATTTCATTTGTTATGTACCCCTTTAAAAACAAAGATCTAGGGGTGAAAGGGGGAGGGGGTAACAAATAAACGGTGGGGGGAGACTGAGAGAACTGCCGTCTCCAAGTTCCAGGGCTGACACACAAGAAAGCTCAGTAACACCAGTTTGAGCAAACAACCAGAGGTATTTTATTTAACAGAATGGAAAAATATATAAGGCTTCAGGAGGGGAAAGGCCAAAACAATAAACAAAAAGTTTCCTCTGACTAAGGTTTTCAGTATTAACTTACCTACCAAACAAAAAGAAAAAGAAAAGCACAGAGATACTTCCCTGACTTCCTCTCTAACTCAAACACAGGAGAAAAAGGGTCATTTCTATATATAAATAAACTTTACTTACTTACTTCCTATGCTAACATCAAAGTGTTGAAGCGCAAGTAAAAGACCAAGAGCTTCTTTCTCGATGGTGCTATATTGCTTCTGATAGGACCCAAACTTCTTTGAGAAATAGGACACCGGATGATCAATACCATGTTCATCTTCCTGTAATAACACTGTACCTGCCCCTGTGGCACTGGCATCCACTTGCAATTTGAATGACTTTTCAAAGTTGGGGGCTAGAAGTACAGGTGCGTTACACAACAGGTCTTTCACTGCACTAAAAGCTAGCGAACATTCACAAACCAAGATTAACTTTCCGCTACTACTCAAGAGATCATTGAGTGGAGAAACTACTGCAGAGAAGTTTCTGCAAAACCCTCAATAGTACCCAGCCATTCTGAGAAATCGGCGCAACTCACGCTTATTGCTGGGGGTGGGGAACTGTAAAATTCCACTTTGGCAACCACAGGTCTCACATCCCTGACCCACTTGTTTTCCCAGATAAGTGACTGCTGCTTTTCCGAATTCACATTTGGCAGCATTTAAAGTTAGTGACGCTATAGCAAACTTATTGATTACACTTTCAAGTTTTTTAACATGCTCTTCCCATGTGCGTGAATAAACAACAATATCGTTGATATAGACCTCACAATGTGTGACACCTGCCAGGACCCTCTGCATCAGACGTTGAAAGGTAGCGGGGTCATTTCGCATCCCAAACGCCAACACGTTGTACTGATAAAATGATCTGGTGTCACAAATGCAGAAATTTCAGAAGCATGGGGAGTTAGGGGGACTTGCAAGTAGCCCTTAAGGAGGACTAATTTTGATATGATGTTAGCGGAGCACACCCAGTCTACACAATCCTCCATTCGAGGTAACAGGAACGAGTCTGCCTAGGGGGTTTTGTTCACCTTGCGATAGTCTGTGCAGAATCGAAAAGATGAGTCTGGCTTTGGCACCAGTAAACAGGGGGAACTCCACAGGCTCTGACTGGGCACGGCAATATCATGACGTATCATGTACTCCACCTCCTCCTTCATTATTACATGTTTATTTGGGTTCACTCTGTAGGCAAGCTGTTTTACTGGCAAAGAGTCTCCCACATCAATATCATGGGTCAGCACTGAAGTTCTGCCTGGTACATCAAGAAACAGTGAAGGGTACCTGGATATTAGCTGCAGAAGTTCTTTACGTTGGCAGACAGGGAAGATTATTAGGCAAGTTTTGCAGAATCACTGAATTTTTAAGTTTTCCACATGAGCTGACAGGAACTTTATCTATCAAGCCATCTTTGGCAAGACAATAACTGGCAGTTGAGACCGTAGCTACAGGGGTAACACTTGGAGTAGCGTTGTAAGTTCCCTCATCACGTTTCAGATATCTTTTCAACATATTTATGTAACAGACGCGTTTACGTCTTTTCCGGTATGGGGTGGGAATCACATAGTCAGTGTCACTCAATTTTCTTTCAATAGTATATGGGCCTGAAAACTGCTTGAATTTCTTTGAGGTAAAGTTTGATCCATGATCTGTTTGGATCTCTTTGGGTAACCCAATATAGTACAAAACTTCACAAGACCCTTAATCATAACAGGGGATTCAATTGTGTGCAAGGGAACTGATTCAGGGAACCTGGTTGTGGTGCACATGATGATTAACACATATTGGGAACCACTTTTGGTTTTTGGCAGTGGACCAAAACAATCTAGTATCAACCATTCAAACGGTTCAGCCATCACTGGCACTGGATGCAGAGGAGCAACGGGGGCCTTCTGGTTTGGTTTGCCAGACCTCTGACATATCTTATAAGTTCTGCAAAACTCCGCTATTGAGGACTTGCACTTTGGCCAAAATAAGTACTTGGTTATTCTGTGAAAGGTTTAATTGACACCTAAATGCCCTGCAGGTACATTTTCGTGGGCTTCAGCACCTGTGGACGATAAACAGCAGCAAGGACGACTTGGTGAACTTCATGGTAGTCAGAATCACTATCCTCTGGCTTCCACTTCCTCATTAACACCCCTTTATCACAGTAGTAGGCAATTCTAGCTTCGGGCACTTTCTTACAGGCAAGGGCAGCATCAAAACATGAAGTAATAGATGGATCTGCCTTCTGTGCAGCAATTAGCTGAGCGGTCAACACCAAGAGTTTCATGTGGGTTAATTGCATCAACACCTTCCCCAAACGTAGGCTTTATCATTAACTCACATTTGAGAGGTTCAAAGGGCACTTGTAAGAATGAGTCAGTAAGATTTACAACGTCTTCCAATATTTTTTGACTGTGCTTGGGTCACTGCACACATAGAAAATGTAGAGGGGAACTGTTGGGAAAGACTAGAAGTATCATCAGCTTTACCGTCGTTCCCTACGATAAGTCTGGGAAAAACTTGACCACCTGCCAGGTCATTTCCTAGTAGGAGACCCACCCCTTCAAATGGCAACTGCTCAAGCACTCCAAGAATAACTAATCCAGTCACAAGATCAGATTTTAAGTGTACTTGATGGAGAGGAACACTATCACACCCCATTTCAATACCACAAATTAACACATCCGTGCCAGTGTACGAGCTTTACGAGAAGGGCAGTAATTCTTTTAAGACAAATGGACTGTGCTGAGCCAGTGTCACGCAAAATCACAACAGATTGATGCGCAGTGTCAGGCAAGGAAACAGTGCCAGAAAGAAGAAAAGGTTGAATAGACTCATCCTTAATTACAGACATGCTTTGCACTAACGCAACCTTTTTGGATTTAGTCTCAGTATTTTTCCTTTTGCAAGCCTGACACTCAGCAATTAGATTCCCTCCATCAAGGCTATAAAAACAGGAACGTTTGTCTCTTCTACCAGAAGAGGCAGGCTTGTCCCTATTTCCGTTACTTTTTGCCATATTCTGAGATACACGTGACAAATCTTGCTGAGTGTTTTTATTAGCAAACGGCATGTTTGAGAATCGGGCAGACGGAAACACATTGCGGTGCGTCAAAACAAACTCATCTGTTAACACAGCAGCATTCAACAACAAATTTACTTTTTGTTCATTTAAATGAACGACAACACCTTCGGGAAGAAAAGTTTTAAAGTCCTCCAGTAAGATCAATTCTTGTAATTGCTCAAAAGTAGTGGCCTTACTGGGGAGACACCATTTTTCCAAAATTACTCTTTTCTCTCTCGCAAATTCTACATGCGTCTGTCTCTCTGACTTAGCATGAACTCGAAAATTTTGGCGATATGCTTCAGGAACTAGTTCATAGCCTCTGAGAACAGCAGTTTTAAGGATATTATAATCGAGAGACTGCTCAATTGGCAACAACGCGCAAATCTCTTGAGCTTTACCTGTTAAGCTACATTGCAGCAATAATGCCCACATATCACTCGCCATTTAAGTTTACCTGCGATGCGCTCAAAAGCGACAAAGTAGGCATCAACCTCTGACTCGCGGAAGGGAGGCACAAGATTGATGTATTTGCTGACATCAAATTCCTGAGCACTCCTTATGTGTGAGATTACAGGTACAGGAGGAGAAGAAACAGAGGGAGATCTCGAGTGCGGAGCTGGAATAGGTTTTCACCTCCGCCGACCGTAATGCTACAGTACGGAATTTAACCTCTCTATCAGTTTCTGCCTCTACAACTCTGAGTAAATTCTCATTCTCCTGCTTTTCAACTTCAAGGTCTAATTCCTTTAGACGAATGTATAAGGCCAGATCAAAGCTTGCACTTTCAATAGTATTTACACCATAAGCAAACTCTTCAGCCACCACATTCGTTGCAACCGCAGGGTGTTCGTCCATTGTATACCATTGTATACGAGCTGCTTAAACAAATAATCCTTAATCACTTGCTTTTTCTCTTCTTTTACTATCTCGATATTAAAGAATTCTGCAATCAAAATTAGATATTTTTTTCTAAATTTCTGAAAGATATCTGTGGAGGGAGACAGAGTAAACGCCAACAAATCAAACTCCATTTCTACCTCCACAGAGACTCTCTCTCCCCCTCTAAAGCAAAGACAGCGAAAACTAAATGTTTAAGAGAAAAGAGTAATTGTACTCACAGAATCAACGCAGCCATAAAAATAAAATAAAAATAACGGGCGGACAAGCCCCCACTTGTTACAAACCCCTTTAAAAACAAAGATCTAGGGGTGAAAGGGGGGGCAACAAATAAACGGTGGGGAGAGACTGAGAGAACTGCCGTCTCCAAGTTCCAGGGCTGACACACAAGAAAGCTCAGTAACACCAGTTTGAGCAAACAACCAGAGGTATTTTATTTAACAGAATGGAAAAATATATAAGGCTTCAGGAGGGGAAAGGCCAAAACAATAAACAAAAAGTTTCCTCTTGCTAAGGTTTTCAGTATTAACTTACCTACCAACAAAAAGAAAAGCACAGAGATACTTCCCTGACTTCCTCTCTAACTCAAACACAGGAGAAAAAGGGTATTTTCTAAAATAAATGACATCCACCTCCCTACAAGAAAAATATTCCACTTCTACTTAAGCAGTTAAAACAAAAATGACAGACATTCTGCAACTCTCAATTACTTCACTTTAACACTATAGGTGAAGCAATCAACAAACACTTAAGTAGACAATAGTTTAAACAAGAGCTTAAAATCACAACACTGGAACTAGAAGATGGCAGTTGCAAGGATGGAATGCCTCAGCCTCTCACTCTGGACTGTAGCTCTTGGGGGTTCCTTTATACTCCAACTAACAAGCTAAACAGGAGTCAGGTGGCACTCATTAGCCTGACAAGCAGAGAGAGGAGGAGGAGTAAAAGAAACAAGATCACAGTCTACACACACATACACACAGTAAACCCAATGGTTAATGAAATCAAAAGAAAGAATAACTTATGTCCCTATGGACGTAACGCATTGCACTTTAACAGGTAATCTGATATGTGGAATATTTGAAATGAGCTCTCACTGAGTTTAATGCCACAGTTAGGTTAGAATCCATCTCATTCTTGTTTCTGTGGCGGTGCGTCGGTCTCATCATGAGGCGCGTGGTCCGGAGCGCGTATGACCAATGCATCAGTTCATCTGAACTTTACTCCAAATATATGAACCTACCTGTTTTGAATACTTTATTTTTAACACAATCGTTTACGTCCATATTAGGGTTAAATTGTTGGACTTTAAATGAAATCTACTATTGTTTTTCACCGTTGACTGATTTTGCAGAACATTTAGACTGATAACTTCCGTGCGCATGTAGCAGGGATATGTTGTTACACCAGATTATAATAAATTTTATATATATATATATATATATATATTTGTTTTTATTATTAATTGTTTTGGGGCATTTTATTTTGAAAATGTTGCGTGCTTTTATTGAATATAGTATGTACATTGGGCTGATGTCATACGTAGGTAAGGCGTTCAAAACGCAGCGCAATCGGAAGTTCGTCCTCTTTGCTTCAATGCCATCAGAGAGGAGAGGTACGATTTTCATGAGCTCCGTTCATTAAATGTTAAAATGTGTTATAAGTGTTCATGTCATGTCGGTGTGGCCAATACGAGAAAGTATTCTGTGTAATGTTATATTTGACCATTAGTTCGTGTTATTAACCTGGTAAATGTAGTTATTTGAGTGCTCTTTACTGGTGAATAGTGCATTGCGTGAGATGGCGGCAAAGTGTGTGCGTTGCGTGTGTGAAGGATATGTTAGCGGCTATGCAGCTAACATCTCAATTAAGGAATATTTATATATAGATAAATAGAAATTGATAAATAATAGATCGAGATGTTTAATTAAAAAGATGTGTATGTATAATTATACTTTGTAAACAATATTAAATATATGTTTTAGTCTTTAATATATTTTGTAGTTTGTACACTTAGGAGCTATATTTTATATATTTTATATATTGCATTCATTGTGTGATCTGTGGTTAATTGCCTGGGGTACTTAACATGTATTTTGTGGTTAACAGGCATAATTAAGAGCTGTTGCAGATAACAGTGCCTGTCTGTTTGCTTGTTTTACTACACAGGTATGTCAAATAGTATTCAAGAAACACTATAATGCTGTTTTGAATTATTGGTATATAAGAAGGACATGTTTGTGAATGTATTATTATATTACATGACTTAGTTTATTATTTTTATTACTCATACTATTATATATATATATTATATTATATATATTATGTGTGTTGTAAAGTGTGTGTGTGTGTATGTTACTCTTTGCTTCAATGCCATCAGAGAGGAGAGGCATAATTAAGAGCTGTTGCAGATAACAGTGCCTGTCTGTTTGCTTGTTTTACTACACAGGCACTACAATTAAATCCCCATCAGTTAAATACTAGCTTTGTGTGGACAATTCTTTTATTTAACATCCATAAAACACAACGCAGAGGAACAACCGCTACAAAACTGGTGCCGTGACCCGCCGACTGGTTGATCGTTGTCGACCGCTGGGATTGCTGACGTGGTGTGTGACTACCGATGAGGGGGGCTGGAGGTGCTTCTGTCATTTGTTGCTGTTTCTTCGGTGGAGTTCGGACGTCTGACGGATTGAACTGTGTCTAGGAGGAGACTGCTGACGTACTGTGTTGCAGAGATTCAACGCTGAAGACACAGGTGTGCGAAGTACAGACTGTTGAACTGGTGATTTGTGTCTAAGGTGGATCGAGTGAGCAGCGTGCTGGATCATCGAGGTGTGTCGCCGCCTAACTTGTTTTGACTGAACTGTAAATGAAGGTACTAAACGTCATCAATTGACTTTTTGACAGGAGGATTTAAAAAAAGTGGACTGTGCTTTATATGAGTTTTAAGGTCATATTTTTATTTATTTTTTCTTCACTTTTCTAAATTTAAACGGTTTCTCTTACATTTATTTATTTGTTTTGTTAATATTTTTGTGTTTTGACAGTATTCTGATGCGTGAGCGAAATGGCTGCTAAACAAAGTGATTTGGGGTGGGACAACACGTTTACAGCTGGTAGGGGGCGGGGCAGTCTTTTGAATACGCCTGACAGAGCAAAGCTGTTTGAAGATCCTGAGTACTGTAGTACAGGTCGGGGTAGAGGAATTGGTCTTTCCCCCGATGACAGAGTTCAAATGTGCGGTAGTCCAATCGCTGCAGCCAGTAACTATGAATTCGCTCCTCAAGAGTCAGAAATGTCTGGTCAAATGAGTAACCTCATAAGACAAATTGGTATTGAGATTGGGCAATCAATTAGAGAGAGTATGATGAGGCCTGACTTTTCTAACCATCCATCTGCTAGAAAGTTACAGGAAGGTGTCAGTGGTCATGTGACTGACCCCTCTAATACTACTGTCATTGACGCGTCAAAAATGAACTTGATCCTGAGAGCTGAGGTGTCCGCACCACCACACTTTCGAGGAGATAGTTCAGACAAATACTCAGTCCTGGAATGGGAAGACACGATGAGGGTATATTTGAACAAACTTGATGTGACAGAGTCTGAAATGGTTGATGAGATAATGAACAGAGTTATGGGGCGGGCCAGAGATGTAATGAGAGTATGGCTGTGCAATGGTTCTACAACTCCAACTGTTGATTCTGTATTTTCTGTTTTGAAGCAGCACTTCGGGGACCAGAGCAGTTCAGGTATTCCTTTAGCTGACTTCTATTCTGTGAGACCATATCCCAGGGAGAGCGCTTGGGATTTTTGGATAAGACTAAACAAGGCAGCAGATGTTGCAGAGCAAAGTTTAAGATGGGAAGGGAGTTCCCTGGATAACAGGAGCAAAGAGGTGGCCGTTATGTTCATTCGTAACTGCCCTGACAAAGAGTTAGCTTTCGTTTTCAAGAGTAAGCCTGTACAGTCATGGAATGCATCTGAGGTGCAGGAGCAGCTTGACGAGTTGTTAAGGGAACGCAAGTTGACGAATCACACTGTCAAACAATTCACCACGGTTGTCTCAGAGCCAGACGTTGATGTGCCTGTCTCATCGTCTAAGTCTGAACAGGGTGGGGGCGTAGCTGACGAGAATGCATTGGACAAAGTCCTGTCTTTGCTTGAAAAAACGTAAGTGTGCAACACTCAGTCTGTACGAGGCCCCTGGCCTAAACGAATGGGCAATAAGATTCGAGAGTGCAGAGTGTGTCAAAGCGGTGAGCACAGCACGACTGCTCATTGTAAAATGTACAATTTGTGTTTCAAGTGTTTTGCGGCTGGACATGCGAGCTACAACTGCGACAGTCATAGAATAACGTCCAGGTTGGGCTCCGGTCAGCATGACAGAGTTGCGTCTCGGGGAAACTAGACAGCTCCCTTCGGGCAGAGGGCGAAGTGGGGCTGTGTAGTTCCTCTGAGAATGATTTTGAGTCTGTTTATTCTTTCTTCTGTGAGAGTGTTGGCAAAACAAAAACAGTCATTTTCCAGAACAGCATGCAAGTTGATCAAAGTAACAGTTTATTTTATACAAGTGTGTTACTACAGGACAAAGTTGAGCTTCGGGGGATGCTGGACAGTGGCTCCATGGCGACCACTCTGAGTTAGGAAGTTTTTCCTCAACTTGGAGACGCTGGGGTGCTGGACCGGGATATCCTGAGCTCTTCAGATATTGTCCTGGTGGGTTGTGGTGGCAAACAAACTACTCCAGATGGTGTGTGCAATCTGAAGCTTGAAGTGTACGGGGTCAGTTTCATTGTCCCAGTTCTGATTGTAAGGGGTCAAAAGGACCAGATCATACTTGGCACAAATGTCTTGAAACCTCTAATAAGTCAGATGAAGCATACGGACCAATTTTGGAAAGTGGTTAAGAGACCTGACTCGATTGTGCTATCTGAAAATGGCCAGTTTTTACGCATACTTTCTTGTATCGAGAGATGGAGGGGTGATTCGATTCCTGATAGGGTGGGTACTCTGAGACTGAGGTCAGCTGTGACACTCCAGCCAAGGAGCGAACATCTTGTTTGGGGTCGTGACAGAGTGTTTAGTCAAAATGTAGGTGCGGTACGTTCTGACAAGTCATGTGGTAGCCTTACTGTGGGTGGCTCTACATCTGGAGCAAGTTTGACAGGTAACGGCAGGTTGGACGACCTGGGGCTGAGCGACTTGAATGTCGGGGATTGTGAAGTGTCTCCTTTTTGGAAGAACAAGTTAGTGGATCTCATTGAAAAATATGAGTGTGTGTTTTCCAGGCACAGTTTGGACTGTGGCGAAGCGAAAGGTTTTTGTCATCGTATCAGAGTTACAGACGACAGGCCCTTTCGTCTTCCATACCGGCGTCTTTCTCCTGCTCATTACTTGAAGTTGAAAGAAACTTTAGATGAAATGGAGGACAAGGAGATCATTAGGAAGTCGAGCAGTGAGTATGCGTCACCATTGGTTTTAGTGTGGAAGAAAAACGGTGACTTAAGGATATGCACCGATTTCCGATGGTTCTAAGTGATGACTGTGTTTCTGAAGTTGATGAGTGTACTTCAACTGTTGCAGAAATTCCTATGACATTGCACAGTGTGCAAGATCAGGGGAATGAAAGAGTCTCTGGTCTACAAGATGGCTTTAGGTCAAGATTTGGGAGATTGATTAAGCCAGTTAACAGACTGATACAGTCAATGTCAACTCAGAGAGTGTATGAAATTCATGAAATTTGAACTGTTCAATTGAGAACAACAAATAGGTTTGTTAAAGAGTTAAAAGACTTTCTTTTTTTTTTCCTGCTTGTTTTTGTTAAATACATGTTTTGCGAGTGTAATGAGTACATTAACGGGACATTGTTGGTGTCGTGTAGAACTGTGTACAAGGCATGGTTTTCTATGGGTTATTTGGGGATTAGCTACCCCTGGGTTTCCTTAATCTCGAAAGAGATAGTTAAGAACTGAACAAATCTAATGTGATTTCAGAAAATGTGGCATCCTTCGCTAATTTAGCAAGACTTTGTAAGTAATGCATAATCTGGTGTAAAACAGTGGGGGTGGATGTAGCAGGGATATGTTGTTACACCAGATTATAATTCATTTTATATATATATATATATATATATTTGTTTTTATTATTAATCGTTTTGGGGCATTTTATTTTGAAAATGTTGCGTGCTTTTATTGAATATAGTATGTACGTCGGCTGATGTCATACGTAGGTAAGGCGTTCAAAACGCAGCGCAATCGGAAGTTCGTCCTCTTTGCTTCAATGCCATCAGAGAGGAGAGGTACGATTTTCATGAGCTCCGTTCATTAAATGTTAAAATGTGTTATAAGTGTTCATGTCATGTCTGTGTGGCCAATACGAAAAAGTATTCTGTGTAATGTTATATTTGACCATTAGTTCGTGTTATTAACCTGGTAAATGTAGTTATTTGAGTGCTCTTTACTGGTGAATAGTGCATTGCGTGAGATGGCGGCAAAGTGTGTGCGTTGCGTGTGTGAAGGATATGTTAGCGGCTATGCGGCTAACATCTCAATTAAGGAATATTTTTATATAGATAAATAGAAATTGATAAATAATAGATTGAGATGTTTAATTAAAAAGATGTGTATGTATAATTATACTTTGTAAACAATATTAAATATATGTTTTAGTCTTTAATATATTTTGTAGTTTGTACACTTAGGAGATATATTTTATATATATTGTATATTGCATTCATTGTGTGATCTGTGGTTAATTGCCTGGGGTACTTAACATGTATTTTGTGGTTAACAGGCATAATTAAGAGCTGTTGCAGATAACAGTGCCTGTCTGTTTGCTTGTTTTACTACACAGGTATGTCAAATAGTATTCAAGAAACACTATAATGCTGTTTTGAATTATTGGTATATAAGAAGGACATGTTTGTGAATGTATTATTATATTACATGACTTAGTTTATTATTTTTATTACTCATACTATTATATATATATATTATATTATATATATTATGTGTGTTGTAAAGTGTGTGTGTGTGTATGTTAATCTTTGCTTCAATGCCATCAGAGAGGAGAGGCATAATTAAGAGCTGTTGCAGATAACAGTGCCTGTCTGTTTGCTTGTTTTACTACACAGGCACTACAATTAAATCCTCATCAGTTAAATACTAGCTTTGTGTGGACAATTCTTTTATTTAACATCCATAAAACACAACGCAGAGGAACAACCGCTACACGCAGATGCGGCAAATTTGTCACAGGACAAGCAAGATGACAGTAGTGCCCGACTTCATGAACTAGCTGTTTTAAATATAGTATTTTTATATCTAACATCAGTTTATCAGTGCATCTGAAAGTATATATTTTTTAGACTATCAGTGATTCCATAGGCTCTCTTTCATGCACCTGCATGGCTCACAACGGCAAATAGTCATGCCATGACAAGAACAGAGTCTCTCTCTTACTCCACCCAAGCACGATTACATGCACCAAGATTTTCTGACTTGTTATCGGAAGCAGCTCATTGGAATTGTTAAACAATTATCCTCATAGCGTCTACCCTTTTAGACAACTAAATTGTTCTTAGTATTGAGCTCCCTGTCAGGCGCTGCAAGAGTGCTCCCGGTTGAGCCAACCTTTGCCTTTTCCGTTCAACTACCAGCAAAGCTTACTCCTATGAAGTTGTGAGTATTAAACTCCTATCAGATGACGCAAGAGCTTTCCCGGTTAAGTAATCTTGGCCTTTCTGTCTTACATCAGTGAGGCTACCCGTTCGATGCAGTGAGTATTGAGCTCCCATCTGATGTTGGTGTAAGCCTCCTGGATAGACAACTGACTTTTTCTTCTCCAATCCAGCCATACTAGTCCATCTTCGAATACCTCCTCCTTAGAAATTCTCAGACGCAATTCTCCCATGAACCTCTATTTTAGACAAAAAAAAAAAAAAAAACACTCCTTCACTGTCTGGCAATATACTGGCCATTCAACTTTACCTTTCTGTCTTACATTCGGAGAGGCTTTCCCATTTGATGTCTTGAGTATTTACAACATTATGTTTAACTTTCTACAGTCGGTTAGGCTTACCCATTTGACACTGTAGGTATTGAGCTCCCGTCGGATGTCGAAGGGATTCTACCAGCTAGACAACTTTTTTCATCCTATGGCCAAAAAAAATTTACCCATCCGATGCTGTCAGTATTGAGTTCCCATGGGATGCTGGCGCGAGCCTCCAGGCCACACAACCTTACCTTTTCCTCCTACAGTCAGCGAGGCTTACCCATTCAATGCTTTGATTATTGAGCTCCCATCGGACGCCAGCGAGAGCCCCCTGGCAACACAACTTTACCCTTTCCTTCTTGTGCCCGGAGAGGCTTACCCGTCTGATGCTGTTGAGTATTGTGCTCATGTCAGATGTCGGCGAGAGTGCTCCCGGTTGAGTTTTTTCTACTTGCTGCCCACAAACAGGTTTTATCCATCTGATGCCGTAAGTATTGCAGAGCAGAGGACCCCTGCAGGCAAGCAGTAGAGACAGAAGTCCACCAGAGCGGAGCAGAGGACCACCACAGTCGAGCAAATGGGCCAGAAGCCCATCAGGGTGGAGCAGCTGAGCCAGAAGCCCACCAGGGCAGAGCAGAGGACCACCACAGTCGAGCAGATGGGACAGAAGCCCACCAGGGCAGAGCAGAGGACCACCACATCCGAGCAGATGGAACAGATGCCCACCAGGGCAGGGCAGAGGACCACCATAGCCGAGCAGAGGAGACAGAAGCCCACCAGGGCAGAGCAGACGACCATCACAGTGGAGTCAAGCAGATGGGACAGAAGCCCACCAGGGGAGAGCAGAGGACCACCACATCCAAGCAGATAGAAAAGACACCCACCATGACAGGGCAGAGGACCACCACATCCAAGCAGATAGAAAAGACGCCCACCATGGCAGGGCAGAGGACGACCACATCCAAGCAGATAGAAAAGACGCCCACCATGGCAGGGCAGAGGACCACCACAGCCAAGCAGATGAGACAGAAGCCCACCAGGGCAGAGTAGAGGACCACCACAGGGGAGTCGATGGCACAGGAGAGCAAGTCTGGTCAGGTAGGTCATAAAAACATAAAAGCTACACGCTAAAACATATTGTGAACAGCCTGAATGATGGCACTAATTTGAACATTAATTTTAATGTATGTATTTATAACAATAACCTATTTACATATTTTTATTTAAAAAAAATTAGCAAGTCCACAGCATCATAATATTTTAGGAATTAAGTAAAAATTACAACAATGAAATCATGTTACATTGCATGAAGTAAAATTTAATATATGACACATGTATAGTTTATTAAAAATGAATTTAAGAAAAGTATGTGGCACCTGTCATTCTTCACATATAAAATGAAACAGCAATAGGCTTACTGATGATTTTTTTTATTTATCTCGAAATTGATTTATTTCATGAGACACGTGTTTGTATTAAATTGTTCTGGGTTTTTTTCAACAATATTTTTTACGTTTTTATTTTCATGCTGCAAATATTAAACAGGAAAATATAATTGATTCACATGCTGTATGAAAGGAGGCAAATTTATTGTTTATATTTTATATTAAAATTGACAGAAGCATGAGGTTTTGTGTTATAATAGAAAGTAACAAAGCCCAAAGCTTATTGCGATTAAAATGTTACATATTTTTCCAAGGATTTATACCATAATTACAGTAAATGCTTGTGAATAGTAACTTAACGTTATTTACTTCAGAAAAATAAACATAACAGTCTTTTGTTCGAAAAAATGTTCACGTGATCATGCTGCACATATAAGTAGTTCCCAAAATCAGATACAGTAACAGGCAGATGTCGGGACACACGGCAAAGAATCAAAGCCAGTAACACAATCCAAAATCAGACACGAAATGAACAAACACTAAGGAAACACTTGAAAATGCTAGACGGGACTAAACAAGACTTCGCAATTATTGAGAGTCCAAGCACAGTATATATAGGGGAGTGGTAATGGGGAACACCTGGTGGTGATTAGCCCTAAGAACCAGATTATGGGAAATGGAATAGAATGGAAATGGCCACCAAATACAAGAGCCCTGAGTGGAGTGCCCTCTACTGGAGTTCATGGGCACTCAAGCTGATGATCGTGATAAAGGCCCCCTTACCACTCCCCTATATATACTGTATTTGGACAAAATGAACAGACCAATATTGAGCTGCAAAAATGCTGGTCGGGTGCTTCTCAAACATTTAGCACTGCTGGTAATTTGCGTTTAATTCCGAAATTTAATGAGCGAGCTCTGGAAACTTTTTTTATGCTGTTTGAATGAATAGCGAAGGCAAGAAGTTGGCCTAGTAAAGAATGTACTCTGATTTTACAATGCATGCTTACTGGCTGGGCTATTGGGGTATGGCATTTGATGTAACCACATTTGAGGAGCTGACCAACTTAATAGCAGTGTTGGGCAGTAGCGTCGCTACAAGCTGCGAAGCTACTAGTTTAACTACATTTCTCAGTAGTTTGGTCGTAGCTTCGCTGCTTTCTGAATCAGATAGCTTTTCAGTAGCGAAGCTCTTTTTTTTTACCAAGTTTACTTAAATCGGGAAATACAACTGCTAAGATCGCTGATCGTCGATCAGTAGTGACACGACAGCGCTACTTCATCTTGTTCGTCTTTACAGTGGATAGCAACCAACCATCTTTATGATGCATTACCGCCACCTTCTGCTCCGGATGGTACCACTCCTTGGCCAGGCACGCAAATAATTATTTGATGAAATGATGGCATAGGATGAGGTCTGTTGTCTCTGACCGAGATAACAGAGAAAATATTAGTTTTCAGATGCTGCTTGTAAAAATTATCAGGGTCCAGCCTGGCCATTTTTTTTTACTGTTTGGAGGTCTTGCATTTTGTTCTGCAAAGGCCTACAGTAAATTAAGCATGCCCATGCAACAGGTGCATACACTTGTTAATTACATGTATTTTGATTGTTTTTGTTGCCAAATTGATAAGGAACACAAACAACTATTAAACTAAACAATTACACCTGCCTATCTGTTTGACTGACAGTTTTGAGCACTGAGATAGCATGCATGTCTTGTCAGTAAAGCCGGTTCTGTGATTAGCGGTAAATATCCATCACCTGTTCTCAAATGGAGTGGCACGTACTACAAAGAGCCGTTTTTCGCTGACAAGCTATGCAATACCGCGTTCATAATGACATGCGATTCATCTGCGATATTGAATGCGATATTGCATAGCTTGTCAGCGAACTACGACTCTGATGGATATTTACCGCTAATCACACAACCGGCTTTACTGACGAGACACGCATGACAATCACATGCGATTAATCGTGCAGCCCTAATCATGCCCAAAGCCAGGAGGGCAACAATTTGGTGTTTGGCATACTGTTTGGGACCCATTGGCTTTGCTCCGTGATAACTGGACTGACAGTACACCACCTACAAATTTGATAAGTTATGTGAATGATTTTAGGGGTACAGTGCCGCCCACAAATATTGGCACCCTTGGCAAATATGATCAAATAAGGCTGTGAAAATTCATCTGCATTGTTAATCCTTTTGATGTTTTATTTGAAAAATTCACAAAAATGTATCCTTTCATTGGATAATAAGAATTTAAAATGGGGGGAAATATCATTATGAAATAAATGTTTTTCTCTAATACACATTGGCCACAATTAATGGCACCCTTTTAATGAATTATTTTTTAAACCTCCATTTGCCAGTTTAACAGCTCAAAACTGTCTCCTATAATGCCTGATGAGGTTAGAGAACACCTGACAAGAGATCAGAGACCATTCCTTCATCCAGAATCACTCCACACCCTTCAGATTCCCAGCTTCTCCTCTTCAGTTCACTCCTCTCATTTTCTGTAGGGTTCAGGTCAGAGGACTGGAAGGGCTATAGCAGAAGCTTGGTTTTGAGCTCAGTGACCCATTTCGGTGTTGTTTTTGAGGTTTGTGTTTGGATTATTGTACGGTTGAATGATCCAATTATAAGATTTCTAACAGAGTCAGTCACGTTTTGATTTTTTTATCTGTTGGTATTTAATAGAATCCATGATGCCATGTGTCTAAACAAGATGTCCAGGACGTCCAGCAGAAATATAGGCCCACAACATCAAAAATACAGCTGTATATTTCACTGTACACATGGGGTACTTTTTTATCCCTGTTTTCACCAAACCCATCTTGAGCGTTTACTGCTAAAAAGCTCATTTTTAGTTTAATCTGATCATAGAAGCCAGTCCCATTTGAAGTTCCAGTCGTGTCTGATAACTGAATATGCTTTAGTTGGTTTTTGGATGAGCTAGGAGACTTTTTCTTGGAACCCTCCCAAACAACGTGTTGATGTAGGTTCTGTTTGACAATTTTTTTTAAAGGTTTTCTGAACCAGAAACTCAACAATTTTCTGCAATTCTCCAGCTGTGATCCTTGGAGAGTCTTTAGCTACACAAACTGACCTCCTCACCATGCATTAGGACGATAGGCACACGATCTCTTCCAGGCAGTTTTCTAACATTTTCTGTTGATTGGAAATTCTTAATTATTGTCCTGATGGTGGAAATGGGAATTGTCACTGCTCTAGCTCTTTTCTAAAAGCCACTTCACCAATTTGTGGAGCTCAATCATCTTTTGCTGCACATCAGAAATATATTCTTTGGTTTTTCTGATTGTGATAGATGATTAAGGGCATTTGGGCTTTGTTTCCCTCCACTTTATATTTCTGGCTGGATAATTTCATGTTTATAATCATGCTGGAGTGCTCAAAATTGTGAATATGAATGGGAATATACTTCAGAGATATTTTACTCATAAGAATTTCTAGGGGTGCCAATAATTGTGTCCAACGAGTATTTGAGAAAAACATTAATTTCATAATGATATTTCCCCTCCGTTTTAAATTCTTATTATCCAATGAAAGGATAAATTCTTGTGAATTTTTTAAATAAAAAATCAAAAGGATTAACAATGCAGATGAATTTTCACAGCCTTATTTGATCATATTTGCAAAGGGTGCCAATATTTGTGGGCGGCACTGTAGATTGTATGAAGCAGGGAAGATGCCAAAAGAACAACTGTGTTCTTCACAGAGGTGCATGAAGTCTCTTTATGATCGGCGAAATGAGAAACAACAATTTATGCCTGGTGATCAAGAGTTGGCTTTATCTATAGAGGGCTCACTATTTCAAGCTCAGTGTATAGGTCCTTTTATAGTGGTTAAACAAGTAACTGATTTAAACTCTCTGATTGCCACCCCAATCAACACAGTTGTGTCTTATTAATTTGTTGAATCCTTATTTTTGCCGTTCTCAGAAAGCCTTAGATGCCAAGATGGAGGTGAAACCTGTATTGCTGCTTTCTTGTAAGTAAGCCTGATGGAACTTATCGGTTTTGAACTGACTATCATAATATAAATAAAGTGACTAAGCCAGACTCATTTCCGCCTCCTCGTATTGAGGATTGTGTTGACCAATTTGGGTCTGCAAAATTTGTTAGTAAATTTGATCTTCTTAAAGGCTATTGGGAGGTTCCGTTGACATGAAGAGCTCAAGAAATTTCTGCCTTTATTACATCTTAGGGGTTATTTTCTTATAATGTTATGAGTTTTGGCCTTCGAAATGCACCTGCAACCTTTCAGCGACTTATGAAGAGGGTTGTTTTTGGGTTGGAGGGAGTCACGGTTTATTTAGATGATGTGGTGGTTTTCATTGATTTATGGGACCAACGCCTGAGTCGTATTGCAGACCTGTTTGCTCATTTTGGAGAGGCTGGTTTAACAGTAAATTTGGCCAAATGTGAGTTCTCCAAGGCCACTGTGACTTGGGTAAGGTCGTTGGACAGGGCTGTGTGCAGGTTCGGGCCAAGCTTGAGGTCATCCATTGATTTCCTTTTCCTACTACGAAGAAGAAATTGATGCGTTTCTTGGGGGTTAGTGGGTTACTATAGGGGATTTTGTAGGAATTTTTCTACTCTAGTAACCCCCCTCACTAATTTGCTGAAAGCAAAAGCAGGTTTTGTTTGGACTTCTATCTGTCAAGAAGCCTTTGAGGCAGCTAAATCATTGCTTGTTCCTGTTCCTGTGTTAACATCTCCCCAGTTTGATCGCCCTTTAAGGTTGTGTGTGGATACTAGCAACGTTGGTGCAGGAGCTGTATTGTTACAGGCCGATGATGCGGGCATTCACCGTCATTCAAAATTTTGAAGTGTATGTGGGATCCGTGTCGGAACCATTGGTGATGTATACAGACGAAAATCCACTTTCTTATTTACACACTTTTACCCCTTAACTGTCACACACGTTTTTGAAGATAGACTTAAATATGCAGGATACAAACCTACATTTTATAATTCATGACTGAAAACATTTTGTAACATTATTTGATGTGCCATTTACATGGTAATGCAATGTCTGATTTTAAAATGGGTTTTAAAGGATGAATTTTGAGATTTTATTTTTTCAAGTGATATATAACTTCTGATGATTTCTAAAATGTGATAGAGAAAAAGGCAACGAAGAAGTCTTTTTTTTAAACAAAGATCTAAAACTCCTTTTGTAATGTAGATTTCTGAGGGTGCACTCGTGTCATAAATTAATCTATTACTTTTCCTACATAATTTTTAACAAAAAATATTGGTAAAATATATATTTGGGAGTCTTAGACCTTTCCAACGATATATAGTTTGTCAAGATTAGATTAGATTTGATTGTAATATAGTATAGTCAACGTAGGCATCCCGTATTCGGGACGGGGTGACAGTTAACAGGTTAAGGTGCCCAAACCAGTGACTGACTCGTTGGTGCCTCTTTCTGCAATCGTATGCCCTTGATATCCGACACATCAAAGGTGCTGACAATGTCTAGAGCTCCTTACTCTGCTAAGCTGTTGATTTGTCCATGTTCTGTTTTACTTCTTTGTCACGGCTTGCGAGCCGGCCGTGGCAGATCTGATCGACCAACAGTTGTAGCCTGATGACTATGTGATGCGGTCTGCTCTGAACAGCTGGAAGCCTGTTAGATCCAGAATTGCTCCATTTAGCCAGGTTTCCATGAAGCAGAGTGTAGCAGAGTTTAAAAAGTCCTTGTTTGTGCATGTGAGGAGTCGTAGTTCATCTGATTTATTTGCTAGGGAGCGGAGATTTGCCAGATGAGTACTCTGCAGCAGCGTCCTAAATCCACGTTGTTGTAATTTAACGATTTAACGAGTGCTTCCCTCACTTGCATAGCCTGGAGTGCTTGTATAGGAACACAGCTCCTCCAATTAAAATGTCCAGTAAAACATCAGAATTCTCAAATGTCTGCAGAAAGTTATATGGTGTGCTATTTCTTATGTCCAGGAGTTTGTTCCTAGTAAAGCTGATCGGGAAAATATTATTAAGACAGGACAAACAAATAAAAGAGTACAAGTACCAAGAACCAACAAAACACGGCTGCCACCTGCAGCGCCAACTGGAAGTAAGTACTAACTTTAGAAAGTAGGATGAAAAGAGGTTCACAATTTTCCAGAACAGTCTTTATTTTTTGCTAGGTTTCTTTACACTTTAGATAAAAAGAGAAAACTGAAGCAGTAGATCTAAAAGCAATAATTCATTGTTCGTCTGCAGAGAAAAGCATTAAGTCAAATCAAATGTTGAAATATTTATGTTTAATTTAATGTATATATTAAATATTGCTCATGCTCATGTACACCAACACCAACACCAAAAAAAAAAAAAAAAAAAAAAAAAAATCATAGCCAAAAATCATAGCCATTTATTAAAACATCAAAAGAAGACACAGATAAAAGACACATTTTAATATATATTTAAGTCATAAAAAAATTGACAGAGATAAATTGTTGTAGAGTTTGTAATGAGATGCAACTTGGGGAAAAAACTGTGAATAACTTTGGCAGCATCTCCAAGATGCTTCAAGAAACCTACTGTACCTGCAAAGCTCCATTTCTTGTAAAAGTTTTAGACACTTGTGTAAAAAGGCTTTAAAATAAGGATGCTGTCAAAAATAAAATCGATTTTCTTTATCAATTAACTTCTATTAAATGGAGGGTAGGTGATTTCAGAAAGGCTAGCGATAGCAAGTTCCTCCACCCTGCATAATCAATCTGCAAAGCCACACCACCAAAAAAACACACAACCAGAACAGTTCTTCATGTCATTCTAGACTGGATGATGATCAGATTAGATCTCTGTGTGGAGCACTGGCTGCTGTTGTAACCCCTCTCACCCGGGTCCTCTCTGACGTTCCTCGCACTCGCGATGAGCAGGGCTCAAACCTGGGTCTCCAGCATGGGAGGCGGACGCACTAACAAGGAGGCTAAATGGCTACAGCCACTAGTGTCTGTCGCCTCCGTTACACTGTCAGTCAAAAATCTAACTGGATTATTACAATTAATGAAAAAAATGAATGCTTGAAAAAGTAAACTGTGAATTCCCACTGACACACTACAGCAAAATATAGAAATAACTGACTTAGCGGCTGAATATACTAGTGTTCTAATAGTTTTGGCCACCAGTGTGTATATATAGCAGACATGGGGACTTGTGACTTGGTGACTTGGACTCGAGTCGACTCGAGTCGCTATTTTTAGGACTTGAGACTTGACTCGGACTTGGAAGTTAAAGACTCGGGACTTGACTTGACTTGAGACACGATGACTTGAATGACTTGAGTGTTAATCACATCATGTTTTCAGTTTGAATATAAAATATATAAATTATTTTTTTAAATAAAGTTGATTACTCAGCTGGATCGCAGGCTGCCGCAAGCGCACCGCAGGTCATGTGACAAACACTAACCAATCAGCTTCATCCTTTCCCGTATCAACGTTGAAAGCTCAGCTAAAATGAAGGAACAGCTGTTCATAGCTGTATATGGATTGCCATTTTGAAACGAATTTAGTAGCAGAGCTACTGCGAGCGATTTTTAGTGCTGCAAATCCATTTATACTTTGTTGAAATTTCAGCGTCTTCATTGAGAGAGAGCGTGTCATGGATGCTTAGCAACGACAGACGCCCCAGGAGCATTTCTGTCCGAGCGCTTTGGAAAGAAGGAGAAAGCGGCGCGACTAGCGTTTTCCACGCGTTTTTAGTCGCGAACTATTGAAGACAAAGGCGAGGACCCTCGGTACCTCTCAGGCTGACATGTTGATGTGATGTGATATCTGATTTAAGTGGGCGTGGTGTGTGTAAGGTAGAGAGGGCATGACTGATGATAGTGTCCTGATCCAGTCACGACGCTATTCTCACCCTTGTCAAAAAATCCTAAAGGATTCCAATAAGAAAACTGTACAGGATTCTAATTGGATTTTCTATCATATTTTGGAACCGTTCCTATAGGATTCTGATAGGAATAGTCTTGTAGGACAAGACATAAATATCCTGTAGGATCAGTCCTATAGGATTTTAATGGGATCCAGTTGGTTGACTGTTTATATGGGATTTTTTTTTTTTATTCTAAAAAGGTACACTTTTCCATTGTATTTGTTTTATGGACAAATAGTACTTGCAGTTTGCCTAAACTCACCCTGATGTAGACATTGTTTATTGTATGTTGCATGACCTTAAGTAACATTGTAAAAAAGATGAGCGGTGATTTGTGCAGCATACAGCATTAGTACGAAAAATTTCTAAGGCCCTGATAATGGATTGATCACACACACACACACAATATGTAGCACTTGTGCTTCCAATGTAAATATACACTAAACCAGTTCTAGACCCAAAGGGAGGAACATATCTAGAGTGAGGAGGAACATATAAAGTGTATACAAGAGACCAGAAGTTGAATATGAAAATAACACTTTACTGTAACAATAATAATAATAGCAAATACAATCACATCACAACACAGAACAATAAAACATTAAAAAATATGTAGAATTTGATATTGTAAATCATTATAATACACCTCAAAGGGAATTTAAACTGTTCATTTAATGTAATAAAGTACTATTAGTGTGTAATGTAAAAACAGAAAAAAAAAAACGAAAATAAAAATATTGTATCAAATATATTCCCAAGCAATCACTAATGCTCTGTCAATTGAACATATGCACGATTACTTCCTGGTTTTAGATAAGCCAGCTCAGTCATTTCCAGTCAGTTGTACTGTGCTTTAAGGGGAGAGGCCTTTTCTCAGCTTCTCTAATAAAATCTATTCACAATTTGAAGAAAAACTTTATTTATCTAAGAGGATGAAACGTCCACATTTACCATTAAATGTTTTTAGTGTTAAATATTACGCAGGTAATTCTGCTAAATTGTTCTGGACTCATTGCTTCGATTGACAGTAATAACGGAAGACAAGCCAAATTCAAATTCATTATGTGATTTGAACTAAATTCAGATTAACAAAACTACAACAGTAACAAGTCTTTGTTAACTGAATATATTTAGCAGCTTTTACAGTTAAAGATAAAATAAAAAAAATTGATTTACTAAATTAAATCTGAAAATATAAAAAAATATTTAATGCATTATTTAATTGTTATACCATTAATATTTAACTTATTTAATTTGTAGTTAACTAGTTAATTATTTAAATAATTCTCCCTTATACACTGTTAGCGTTGGGACATTTCTTTTATTTTTATTAAATGATATGAGACTTTTTGATTCCTGCACTTGCTATAATTTATACTTCAGTACGAAAAAAAATACACAAATTTGGAGTCAAAATCTTTAAAGTGAATTTTACTGCACAGCTACAGAGTTGAGCGGGTAAATATTATAAGGGTTTAAAAAATGTTCATGACTAAGTAACAAGGTAATCAGAGCATTGTGATGTAATTTGGGAGATAGCATCACTAATGTTAGCCTACACCTAAACCAGTGGTTCTCAAAGTGTGCTACAAGACCCTCTAGCTGAATCACTAATTTAATTATAAATTAATGTTAAAGCACAATACTTTTGAACTTAAATGCAAAAATAACTAAACTCAAATGAAGATTAAGTCCAACACAGTTTTTATTTAACTTTTAGGTACAACACATTTTTATTTAATCATCATTTCAGTTTTTTGTTTTTTTTATTTACCTGTTTGTAAGCACAGTGTAGTGTTAATGTTAATGTTCAAAATGTATATTAACAATGTTAAAGTGGCTGACAACAGTAAATATAATAATAATTAGGCCTACTACGCTACTGAATTTTAATGCATATAATTGGTTTAAAATTTTGAGAACCACTGGCCTATAAACAGTTACTATAGTGTTTAGTTTTCAGCATTTCAATGTAGTTACGTGTCCAGGTAATCGCCTGGGAATACTAGGCTTGGCATATACAATTATGTGTTGTTAAATAACATAAAACTGTATGTGAATGCCATCATCTATCATTATTGTTATGCTATCATTAATTATGAAGATGGAAGTTTTTTTTCTGACAAGAATTAGGCAGGAGATGTTTCTGTACCTGTATAAACCACAACATTAAATCAGTTTTACCGGAAGTTTACGAGTATTGGCTTATCTTTATGCGGAATTACCATGCATATAGTCAACTGGTTACTAGGCAATGTAACAGGTCCTTCAGCTGACAAAGGCTCGCCATCTATTGTCATGCGTGTCTTCATGTTCACACTCATATCACGGGAGAACGGTCTCATGTCCAACTTTTTAACTGGAACATAAAACCTGACCTGCACAACAGAACATATTAATCCATCAATACAAATAAAGCGCTACACAAAACTGTAAAGCACAATTCAAAACGCTCAAAATGGTGGCAGAACAGGCATTATGTACTCGCTACTTCAGTGTTTTATACAATTACATTTTATTATAAATGGCATACATTAATATTTCATTAATATCAGTTGTTAAATTAGCTTTTGCTATGTAACGTTAATGGCAGACTCCTGTACTAATCAGCAGATACAGTAACTAACGTTAGATCAACAACTCACCAACAGATATAATTACTTCACCCAAAATGGTTCGTTTGGGATGCAGCTCATATAAGTATCATTATTTCTTCCTTTTATGCGTCTTTCAATAAACTTTTAACAAGTTAAACAACGTTAATCACTCGATTTCTCAGCTTCCTCGCCTGACCGTTACCGTTCAAATTATGCACGCTGGAGTGTCACGCGCACTACATTCGGATTTCTTAAAGGGGAATTAAGCGTCACGACACAACCATTGTAGATGTTTCTGTTTCTATGAATTCTTAGTCAAATGTAATACAATTTAACTTATTCGGATATTATATCATTTAAAATATTTGCCTTACTGTATTATGAATTAAAAAAAAATATATTTGTGTATATGTAGGCTGCATTTTTATGGGTTACAAGTACACACACACACACACACACACACACACACACACACACACACACACACACACACACACACAGTGCTAATCTAAACAAGTAAAGTTACTCTTAAAAAAGTAATTAACAGAATCAAATAAGATCCTACAGGACAAAGTGAATTTCCATAAAAAAAATCACAATGTCCAATACAAATCAATAAAAGATTACATGAAAAAATTAAATCCCATTCAATTAAACACAATGTCCAATAAGATTCTAAACATCAAATAAAATCCTACAGGACAAAGTGAAATTCCATTAAAATCAATCAGAATGTCCAATAGGATTCCAAGAGTCCAGTAAGATCCAATAGGACAAAGTGAAATTCCATTAAAATCAACCAGAATGTCCAATAGGATTCTAAGAATCCAGTAAAATCTTACAGGACAAAGTGAAATTCCATTAAAATCAATCAGAATGTCCAATAGGATTCTAAGAATCCAGTAGGATCTTACAGGACAAAGTGAAATTCCATTAAAATCAATCAGAATGTCCAATAGGATTCTAAGAATCCAGTAGGATCCAATAGGACAAAGTGAAATTCCAATAGGATTTTTTGACAAGGGCATTCTGAAAAGTTTAGATGTTTTTAACTCGATGCGGTGCGACGCGCGCGCGTTGCTTCCATTATGAGCGCGCATACCGCGCGCCTACATTGGAAATAACGAACTTGCAAAAGACGTGATGTGAACGACCCCGAATATTTTGTTACCTTGTCTTTCTCATAGAGCAAAACAATTAATCAGAAAAACTAATGTAGCTGCCGCGATTACCCAATCATGAGAAGTGCATATATATATATATATATATATATATATACAGTACAGAAAATAAATATGACGTATTTTAAGTTGTTTCATACTTTTTTGTTATGTACAGTACAGACCAAAAGTTTGGACACACCTTCTCATTCAAAGTTTTCTTTATTTTCATGACTATGTAAATTGTAGAGTCACACTGAAGGCATCAAGGGCTATTTGACCAAGAAGGAGAGTGATGGGGTGCTGCGCCAGATGACCTGGCCTCCACAGTCACCGGACCTGAACCCAATCCAGATGGTTTAGGGGTGAGCTGGACCGCAGACAGAAGGCAAAAGGGCAAACAAGTGCTAAGCATCTCTCGGGGAACTCCTTCAAGACTGTTGGAAGACCATTTCAGATGACTACCTCTTGAAGCTCATCAAGAGAATGCCGAGTGTGTGCAAAGTGGCTACTTTGAAGAACCAAGAATATTACATATTTTTGGTTGTTTCACACTTTTTTGTTATGTATATAATTCCATATATAATTCCACATGTGTTAATTCATAGTTTTGATGCCTTCAGTGTGAATCTACAATTTTCATATTCATGAAAATAAGAAAACTCTTTGAATGAGAAGGTGTGTCCAAACTTTTGGTCTGTACTGTACATAACAAAAAAGTATGAAACAATTGAAAATACGTCATATTTATATTCTATACTCTGAGAGAGAGAGGGTGTGTGTGTGTGTGTGTGAGAGAGAGAGAGAGAGAGAGGAGAAATGTAACAGTTTAATGTTGTATGTAAACTGTGTTTGAGAGAGAGAGAGAGAGAGGTGTTCAGAGAGGAGTCTGTTGGATGTTAAGCTGTTATTTGTTTTATGGACTCAATGTTGAAAATGTAAAACATTTCAAACACTGTTGGCAGAAGTGAAAAATAAATAATTTTAGGAAGTTACAATTTTGTTTTTATTCCATGATGTATTTTACTGAACATGAGTATTTACAATGCAAATCCAAATTATTTTAATTTACTGACAGTTACTTATATCTTGTCTTTTAACTTTATTGAGATCAGATTCTGCAGGTAAAATAACAATATTAAGGTGACTTGACTTGGACTTGACTTGACATAGCTTGTGACTTGACTTGACTTGACTTGCCCAAGAAAAAACTACTTGGGACTTACTTGAGACTTGAAGGTTAAGACTTGAGACATACTTGAGACTTGCACATGTGTGACTTGGTCCCATCTCTGATATATAGGCCTCTTATCTGACTGAACTGTTAGATCAAGTCTCCACACCAGAAATATTAGATCCAGTCCCAGGTGCCTTGAATTATCTCTTACTCATTTGTGAAGACAAATAACCATTGAAACCCTTTAAACCAACCACAAGACTAAACAACAGTGTAAAAATAATACATAATTTAGTATAATCGATTAATCATTGTATGGATCAATGAAATGAGTATATTAATGGACTAAATGATTATCATTAATTATTATATGATTAATTGGAATAATAAACTGATTAAACGATAAATTAATATACACAATATTATAAATGAATGAATAAATGAATAAAAAATGAATATAAATGAAAGAGTGTAGAAAAACACAGATGTATGGTTGCTTTTTTAAAGCATCACACACAGGCTGGTCTGGGCATGCTGTGTAACATGGCCATGACAAACTCCCACAACACATGCTGAAATAACATCTCCAAGAAGCTCATATCTACCCACTGCAAAAGCTGACATACGCAAATGATGTCCATACTTGGTAAAAAATTTTGTAAATTCAGTGTTTTCACTGTGTTCCTCTTCTTCTCTCAGCTTCCTCTCTTCTTCTTCTCTTCTATATCTCTGAGCGTCTTCAAACATCTGATTACTGTAGTGTTCTCCTCCGTTCTGCTCTATCATTGAGTCAATCTTCTGCAGAAGATCATTCACCTGCTCTCTGTTATTCTCGTCTTTGTTGTAGAAGATGTGAAATCTGCCTCCACACTGCTGAACTAGATGTCTTAATGTACAGTTCTTCTCAATGAGTGTCTCTATAGGCTCTTCTTCCAGCAGATCTCCACGAGTGAAGACAATGATGGAGTATTTTAACACTTCTTCACCAAACATCATCTCAATCTGCTGAGGAATCTGCTGCTCCTGCTCAGTGATCCTCATATTCACAGGAAACACAATGATAAAAGCATGAGGTCCAGGACTGGATAAATAAACACTTTTCCCTATTTCTGTCATTAACTTTCCAGGCCTCATCTCTGTGTCAAAGAATCCAGGAGTATCAACTACAGACACAGATCTGCCTGAAATAGTGGCATGTTTCTCTGAGTATTCAGTTGTTACTGCATTCATTCTCGATGCAGACCTGAACACTTTCTGTCCCAGTATTGTGTTTCCACATGCACTTTTCCCAACACCAGTTTGACCCAGAAGAACAATTCTTCTGGACTTGAGACAGACAGCAGGAGTCTGTTGAGCATCTGCTCTGTTTGCTCTGCTGTCAGGAATCCTTCTGGTCAGCCTCCCTCCATCTAATGCTGTATCAAACACAAAACAGATGTAAGTGAGAGTTTAGATGCTTATCATTTTACACAAAGGGGACTCCTTTAGGAAGATCCTGAGGAAAAGTGTCTTTGTGAGATGCATACAGTTGCAATCAAAATTACTTAAACCTTTAGAGACTGCAGTACTTTACAAATACTTTTTTTTTTCTGACGATCCAGGATAAAATAAAAATTGCATCTATAACAGTTCACTGGCATATCAAAAGTGATATTGTCAATATATAATGTAATGTTTTGAAGTTATACGATTTTTTAATAATACTGCTATGTCATAATTATTCAACCCCTATTCAACATTGCTGTTTTTAAATCACTTATTTGCATGGTGGGGAATAAAACAGTCTCAAAACACAATTAAGCCTTTAGAAACTCTATTAAAAACAGAATTAGCTTGAGCTGTTACACATACAGTTAGCCCATGCATGTGCTGAAGTTGAGTAGCAAAAATGTCAACAGAGATCTCACAAAAGCTAAAGAGAATAAATATTATATTACTTTAGAAAGGCTAAGGCTATATTAAGATTTCTAAGACATTGAAAGTTCCTAGAGACACAGTTCTCAGCCTTGTTTCTTAGCTTAAAATGTGTTTTAACAGAAAACCTTTAAGGGTGTTGAAGAAAAATTACAATATTATAAAATGTTTTATCAGAGCAACTGAGAAAAACCTGCAATGTACAGCCAAAGACTTGCAAGACTACCCGATGAAAGGAGGAAAACCATTTCAATGCAGTGTGTAAGAAGATCACTAGAGTATTGCCTTTATGTTGAGACATCTTGATGAATACCACTCTTGATCAAGAAGAACAAAAGGCAGACTTGAACTTGATAAAATTCATTTGTGTAGACCTGTGGAACTCTGGAGGAATGTTTTATGGAGTGATGTGACCAAACTGGAACTTTTTGGGCCCATGGATCAGCGGTGTGTCTGCTGCAAAACAGGCCAAGCTCATAAGCAGAAGAACACCATATCCATCATCAAACTTTGAGGTGGATCAGTTCTGTTATGGGGTTGCTTTACTGTAGAAGGAAGTGGAAATCATGACTGTATGAAGGACATCATGGATTCTTTGAAGTATCAGACCATTTTGACAAGAATTGTGATGCCTTTGGTGCAAAGACTGAAGCTGATGATCAATGGAATTTTCAATTCTGGAAACTGAATGGGTCACTAAAGAACATTCTATGACTGATCCCTGAACCAAGCAGAAGTAGATTTGGATGATGTATTTTGGGATGACTGTCCTGCGTATTCCTTCCACCCCGCCACACTGGTGGAGAATGCGGACAAACTGTGGAAGGAATACCAATCTCTGATTCCCCAGCGACTCACACTTCTTCTTGTTTTTTTTGTTTGTTTGTGTTTTTTCTGCCAGGCGGACGCTGCTCCCCAAACCTCCAGAATGGAGGAAATACTCCAGCATCTAACGGAGGTCAGCATCTGCCAGCAACAGATAACGGAACACCTAGCTGCTCAAGTGGACCAGACCGAGTGAGAACTCGGCGAGCTGCAGGCGTTGCCCACTCGACACGTTCCACGAGCGAAAGTGTCCCAGCTACTCCCCAAGATGACCGCTGATGACGATATACAGGCCTTTCTCCAAATGTTCGAAAACATAGCCGCCCAAGAGGGCTGGGAGAGCACTGACTGGGCATGGTTGGCCGCCCCTCTCCTCACTGGCGAAGCTCAGCGGGCCTTCTTCACCCTGCCGATGGAAGTGGCAAACGATTACGCGAGCTAAAAAAGGAAATCCTGTCCAGGCTGGGACTCTCCTCGGTCTGAGCTGCCCAGCACTTCCATGAATGGAACTATAAACTCCACCTCCCAGCCCGAGCCCAAGCGGCCGAACTGTCCAGCCTCGCACGGCATTTGTTGCTCGCCGGGGAGCCCATGGCTGCCCAAGTTGTAGAGCGCGTCGTCGTGGACCGATTCCTCCGGGCCCTTCCCCGGACTCACCGGCAAGCAGTTGGGATGCGGAACCCTACCACAATAACCGAGCTCGTCAAGGCGGTGGAACTGGCGGATGTTCCCTCCCCGAAGGATGAACTGATGCCCACAATGGACCCTGCATCTCCTGCACGGACATGGTTGAAGGGCTGTATCGTACACCGCAACCTGCCCAAGGGGGCGCCAGAGGCGGAGGTGAAAATTAACGGCTGTCCAGTCCAAGCCCTCCTTGATTCCGGCAGCGCAGTCAGCTTGGTGCAATCTCACATCCTCACGCCACGCAGAGAAACCAAGGCAACCTGCCCCATCACCTGTGTGCACGGGGACACCTGCCATGTCCCAACCCGGAGAGTGACTATCTCCGCTTTTCCAGGGGCCTGGCCCCTTGAAGTGGGCGTGCTGAAGGATCTGCCCGTCCCCCTCCTTCTTGGTCGAGACTGGCCGGGGTTCGACCGCCTTCGAGAACTTCGAGCAAGTTTTTGGACCTCGTAGGGCCATTGCCTAAGTCTGCCCAGGGTCACGAGCACATCTTGGTGATTGTGGACTATGCCACCCAGTACCCTGAAGCCGTGACCCTCCATAAGGCTACTGCCAAAACCATCACCAGTGAGCTCTTCCTGCTCTTCAGCCGGGTAGGCATCCCTGCGGAGATACTGACCGACCAGGGGACCCCCTTCATGTCCCGGCTAAATGGCTGACCTGTGCAAACTCCTCCAGGTAAAGAAGCTAAAAACCTCTGTTTACCACCCCAGACTGACGGCTTTGTGGAACGGTTCAATCAAACCCTCAAGCAAATGCTACGGCGGGTCGTGGCCAAAGAAAGCCAGCCCCCCACTGCTCCGTCATTGAACATGTGAAGGCGATGAGGGAAAGAATCGACCAGATCATGCCATTAGTCCGGAAACACCCTGCAGGGCAGAGCAAGCACAGCAGCGGCACTATGACTGGGCAGCTCAGCCCCGCGAGTTCCAGGCTGGAGACCGGGTAATGGTCCTCATCCCCAACTCCGCCTGCAAGTTCTTGGCCAGCTGATAGGGCCGTACACCGTTGCTGAAAAAATCGGGCTCATCACCTACCGAGTCCGCCAGCCGGGGCGGCGGAAACCAGACCAAATCTACCACATCAACTTACTCAAAAGGTGGGTCGGGACCAGAGACCAGCTAGCGGCCCTCGCCACCAGGGACCCGGTCATAGTTGATGTTTTCTAGTCGGCCCCTGGGCGGACCCACGTGATCCAACACGAGATCCACCCCAGCCGGAGTCATTGTCCGGCAATGGCCCTACCGTGTCCCAGAGGCTCGTCGGCAGGCTATTGAAGACGAAATTCAACAAATGCTGAAGTTAGGGCTAATTGAGCCATCGAACAGCCCTTGGTCCAGCCCTATCGTCATGGTCCCCAAGCCCGACGGCACCCTCCGCTTCTGCAATGACTTCCGCCGCCTGAAGCAGGTCTCGACATTCGACGGCTACCCAATGCCTTGGGTGGATGAACTTCTTGATCGCCTGGGATGGGCCCGCTATATCTCCACCCTGGACCTCACCAGGTTCCCCTATCTGAAGCCACCAAGCCCAAGGTTCGCCTTCAGTACCCCTGGTGGGCACTGGCAATACCGGACCCTCCCATTCGGCCTACATGGGGCCCCAGCCACGTTCCAACGTATAATGGACATCTTACTGTGGCCTCACCAGGCCTACACCGCGACATACCTGGATGACGTGGTCATCCACTCCGAGTGTTGGGAAGACCCCCTGGACGGTCTGCAGAGGGTGCTGATGGAGCTACGTAGGGCTGGGCTCACTGCCAAGCCCCGGAAGTGCCATCTTGTGACGAGCATCCTAATTCCACATCAGCGTTGCCCTGGTAATTCACAAGGAGCACCGGCTCGAGGCTCATCAAGGGCTGATCACCCGCACCTGCCTCTCATCAGCCGGGCCTCATATAAGCAGCACGCACACGGGAAAAGGGTGGGAAGCCTCTCCACGAGCTAGTACATTGACTCTCTCTCTCTCTCTCTCTCTGCCACCAGAAAGCAGCCTGTGACCGGAAGACATTGCCACGACCACTCCACCGACTCACCTGCACTTGGACCCAAGTGAGAGCACCTGTGCACGCCGAATCACCGCCATCACCCCGGCAACCCTTCACTGTATAATAAAATCCACCCTCCGGGGCTTTACACTTGAGTTTGCTCCTGCGTATTCCTTCCACCCCGCCACAATATTTATATATACATACTGTGACATGCGTCCCGAGCGCTCGTCAGCGTCGCCCTGGCAACACACGGGAATCACCGGCACGAGCTCATCACGGGCTGAGCGGCCGCACCTGCAGCTCATCAAGCGGAGCCTTCTTAAACAGAGGAGGAAGACAGAGTGGTGAGGAATGTCTCCCAACAAGGACGCTAACCCTTTCCTCCTCTGTTACAGAGAGCAGCGTGTGACCGTCAGCCCCACCAAGGAGAGCACAGCACGGGATCCACCACTCAGGACACAGCGAGCACGAGGGACTTGAAGCGCCACAGGAGAGCACCGCCTTCACCCAGAGCACTTACCTTCAATAAATCCACCCTTCGGGGACTTTCTCTGTCAAACGGTTGTCGTGTAGTTCCTCACCCCGCCACACTGGTGGAGAATGCGGGCAATAGTGTGAGGTGGACACCGACAACCGACCCCTGAGGAGACCGTTAAAGCCACCCGTTTGTTTTTTTTGGTTTTTCTTTTTTTTCCCCCTTTCATTTTCATCTGCTCTGTTTCCACAGGCGGCCGCTCCTCCCCCGGCATGGAAGAACTGCTAAAACACCTCACCGAGGTGAGCATCCGCCAGCAGCAAATAATGGAACATATGGCCTCACGTCAAGGAGACGCCGAACGTGAGCTCGCCGCCCTCCGCGCCGCCACCCACCGCACGCCGCTGCCTGACCCCCGTGTCCAGGCCGTCCAGCTGATGCCACGAATGACGGCGCATGATGACGTGGAGATGTATATTCAGATGTTTGAGGCCACCGCAGTCCGGGAGGCGTGGCCAGAGGACGAGTGGGCCCGACTCCTTGCGCCGCTGCTGACCGGGGAAGCGCAGCGGGCGTATTTCACCATGACGACCGAGAGAAGCCAGCACTATGGAGAGGTGAAAAAGGAGATCCTGAGCCGGGTAGGCCTTTCCCCAATCTGTGCGGCGCAGCAGTTCCATGACTGGGAATATCGAGCTCGACAGCCCGCTCGCACCCAGGCAGCCGAACTATCCCGGTTGGCCCAACATAGGCTGTTGACCGGTGGTCCCTCCGCACACCAGGTAGCTGAGTGTGGTGATCGACCGGTTCCTCCGCGCCCTCCCCCGCGCGTTGAGGCAGGCGGCTGGCATGAGGAACCCCACCGATCTCGACGGGCTCGTGGAGGCCATTGAGCTGGCGGAGGCCGCCCAACACCGGGAGATAGGGGAGCGAGCGCCGCCTTTTCCCCGAAGGGTGGTCCAGGAGCGACGCTCGCCGGAGGGCACCCAGCGACCCGTGAGCAGGCCTGCGGTTCCCGGCCCCCAGGACGAGCCAATGCCCACCGAGCCGCCGCGTTCCCCAGGACGGACATGGCTAGCAGGCTGTTCAGTCCACGGTCCAGCGCCGAAGGCACCACGGGCCAAGGTGCGCATCAACGGCCGGCCATTCGTCGCCGTCCTCGACTCGGGCAGCGGGGTAAGCCTGATACAACCGACTGTCCTTCCACCCCGAACAGGTTCCAGAGCCCGGCTGGCGATAACGTGCGTGCACGGGGAAACCAGGCATGTGCCGGCCCGGCGAGTGACCATCACCGCGACCCCTGGTTCCTGGCCCGTCGAAGTGGGAATCTTAAGGAACCTTCCGGTACCCGTTCTCCTCGGCCGGGATTGGCCGGGGTTCGATCAGCTCCTCACCTCCAGCACACAGCCTGCTAGCCGGGCCGGGAACCGCCGACGCCGGAGTCCAGCAAGGCGCCCTCGACGAGGCCCCGCGCTGCTGACGTCGGACAGCCCTCGAGGAGGTGAGTCCCTCTCCCAAAACTCTAACCTGTTCTTCGATGTCTTCCAGCAGATAGCGGGAGGGGGGACGCTCGCCAAAGAGCAGCGTGGGGACGAGCGCCTCAAGCATTGCTGGTCTCAAGTGCGGGTGGCGGAAGGGGAGGATCTACAACCAGCTCCCCACCCCACACCCCACTTCATCATCCAAAATGGCCTGCTCTATTATGTCGGCCAGCGGAGGGGGGAGGAAAAGATGCTGTTGGTGGTACCGCGGAGCAAAGTCCCGGCGGTCTTGGAACTCGCCCACGCCCACCCGATGGCTGGCCACCTCGGCGCCCAAAACACGGTGCAACGGATCCGGGACCGCTTCCACTGGCCAGGACTGGAGGCGGATGTCAAGCGGTACTGCCAAGCGTGCCCGACGTGCCAACGGACCTCGCCACATACTCCTCCCCCTAGCCCGCTGATCCCGCTGCCGATCATTGAGGTGCCCTTCGAGCGCATCGGGATGGACCTGGTGGGGCCGCTGCCGAAGTCCGCCCGGGGGCATGAACATATCCTGGTTATCGTGGATTATGCCACCCGCTACCCAGAGGCCATTCCCCTTCGCAAGGCCACCGCCAAAAACATCGCACAGGAGCTCTTCCTACTGAGTAGTCGGGTTGGCCTACCAGCGGAGATCCTGACCGACCAGGGCACCCCTTTCATGTCCCGGATCATGGCTGACCTCTGCAAACTCCTCAAAGTCCGACAGATCCGGACCAGCGTATACCATCCGCAAACCGATGGGCTCGTGGAACGCTTTAACCAGACCCTCAAACAGATGCTGCGGCGTGTCGTGGCCGAGGACCGACGCGACTGGGACCAGATGATCCCGTATGTACTGTTCGGGGTCCGGGAGGTACCCCAGGCGTCCACCGGCTTCACGCCCTTTGAGCTCCTCTTCGGCCGCCAGCCCCGAGGGCTCCTAGATGTCGCCCGGGAAGCCTGGGAACAACAGCCTGTGGTATGTCGGACCACCGTCGAGCACGTCAAGGCCATGAGAGAGCGGATCGACAGGGTCATGCCATTGGTCCGGGAGCATCTGACCAAGGCCCAGCAAGACCAGCAGCGCCTCTTCAATCGGGCTGCCCAACCCCGGGAGTTCCAGCCGGGAGATCACGTCATGGTACTGGTCCCCACCTCAGCCTGTAAGTTCCTGGCCCGCTGGCAGGGCCCATATACGGTCACCGAACGGGTGGGACCTGTCACCTACAAAGTGCGCCAACCCGGTCGCCGAAGGGAAGAACAGCTCTATCATATAAACCTGTTGAAGCGCTGGGTGGGGACCGGGCCCCAGCTCTCGGCCCTCGCCGCCACCTCTCCCGTGGTTGTGGACATGGATCCCCATCTCTCCGCAGCCCAGAAGACGGAACTGCAGCACCTGGTCGGTCAGTTCTCGGATGTGTTCTCCCCTCTGCCAGGGCGGACGACCGTCATCCAGCACGAAGTCCGAACACCACCAGGAGTCATCGTCCGGCAGCGGCCCTATCGTGTCCCGGAGGCTCGGCGACACGCAATCGAGACAGAGGTGCAGGAGATGTTGAAGTTGGGGGTAATTGAGCCCTCGCGGAGTCCATGGTCCAGCCCCATCGTCATGGTCCCGAAGCCCGACGGCACCCTAAGGTTTTGCAACGACTTCCGCCGCCTAAATGAGGTCTCTGAATTCGATGGCTACCCCATGCCCCGCGTCGATGAGCTCCTGGATCGACTAGGAAGGGCCCGGTTCATCTCGACTCTCGACCTCACCAAAGGGTATTGGCAAGTCCCCCTGTCTAAGGATGCCAAGCCTAAGACAGCCTTCTCGACCCCCAGTGGCCACTGGCAGTACCGGGTCCTTCCCTTCGGCCTGCACGGGGCCCCCGCCACATTCCAGAGGCTCATGGATGTCCTGCTGAGGCCCCAAATGGCCTACGCCGCGGCCTACATCGACGACGTGGTCATCCATTCAGAGACCTGGGGGGAACATTTAGAGCGGCTCCGGAGGGTGCTGCTGGACCTCCGCCGGGCGGGGCTCACCGCCAACCCCCGGAAATGTCACCTGGCTCTATCCGAAGCCAAGTACCTGGGCTTCTGCGTGGGACGTGGCCTCATCCGCCCCCAGGAAAAGAAGGTGACAGCTATCCTCTCGGCACCGCGGCCCTCTACCAAGACCCAGGTACGAGCCTTTTTGGGGTTGGCAGGATACTACCGATGCTTTATCCCTAACTTCTCCTCCTTAGCCTCTCCCCTGACAGATCTGACCAGGAAGGGGCAACCGGAGAAGATAGCCTGGAGTCCAGAAGCGGAAGAGGCGTTCCAGCAGGTGAAGTCCGCCCTCACCACGGAGCCAGTCCTGCGAGCCCCCGACTTCAACTGCCCCTTCCTGGTGCAAACCGACGCCTCGGACACCGGGTTGGGAGCCGTTCTCTCCCAGGTCCAGGACGGCGAGGAACACCCGGTGATCTTTATTAGCCGGAAGCTGACCCCGACCGAACAACGGTATGCCGCCGTGGAGAAGGAAGCACTGGCCGTCAAGTGGGCAGTCCTGGAGCTCCGCTATTACCTCCTCGGACGCCGGTTTACCCTGCTGACAGATCATGCGCCACTGCAGTGGATGGCCCGCGCAAAGGACACCAACCCCAGGGTAACCCGCTGGTTCCTTGCGCTCCAGGGACTTCCACTTCACCATACAACATCGGGCGGGGACGGCCAACGCCAACGCGGACGGTCTCTCCAGGATAGGGGGAGCTTTCGCAGGTCTGTCAGGCTCCACTCCCCACCCTCCCCATATCTCCCCATTGTACCGCAGGCGCAGGTCGACGCTTAGGGGGGGGAGTGTGACATGCGTCCCGAGCGCTCGTCAGCGTCGCCCTGGCAACACACGGGAATCACCGGCACGAGCTCATCACGGGCTGAGCGGCCGCACCTGCAGCTCATCAAGCGGAGCCTTCTTAAACAGAGGAGGAAGACAGAGTGGTGAGGAATGTCTCCCAACAAGGACGCTAACCCTTTCCTCCTCTGTTACAGAGAGCAGCGTGTGACCGTCAGCCCCACCAAGGAGAGCACAGCACGGGATCCACCACTCAGGACACAGCGAGCACGAGGGACTTGAAGCGCCACAGGAGAGCACCGCCTTCACCCAGAGCACTTACCTTCAATAAATCCACCCTTCGGGGACTTTCTCTGTCAAACGGTTGTCGTGTAGTTCCTCACCCCGCCACAATACACACACACACACACACAACAGTAGGTAAAATGAGATGAGAGGGAAAAAAAAGTTGTGAATCAATAATTAATAAATAATTTGCAGTGATTTGTAATATACATTGACATAACTGCGATACAGTTTATCACCGAAGACTTTTAATTAGAACCACATGATCTTTTAAAACACTCACCGTTTAACCCCAAAGATCTCTGGAGAATGTTTATCAGCAGTAAGCGAGCCTGGTCACTTGCTCCTCTCTTGCTGTTATTGAACACATGGTATCTCTGATCATATTTCTTAACAAGTGTCTTCAACCCTGTATATCTATCAAGGATTTCTTGTATTGTCATGTTTTGATCCTCCAGTTCGTCTCCTCTGGTGAAGAGGATCCAGGTTTTATTGAGGCGTTCTTCTCCCAGCAGCTTCTCAATCTTCTCCACAGTTTTTCTCTCTTCTTCAGTGAAACTATCAGCTTTGATGACCAACAGAAACACACAGTGACCTGATTCACATTTCTGAAAAACATTATTAATGACCTGAATCTCATCTTCGCTCAGCTCTGGGTCACAGAATCCTGTTGTGTCATAAACATTGACTGGAAACCCATCAACAGTCCCAGACTCAACAGTGCTATCAGGTGTGACAGAACCAGGTCTGCTCTTTGATATGAAAGCGTCTCGTCCCAGTATTGTGTTTCCCGACATACTCTTCCCAGCACGTTTCTTCCCCAGTAAAATCAAGTTTAGATTTGCTTTAGGTTCCATTTTTGTTGTGTGGCCTACAATTAAATAGGAAGAAGTAGAAAGAGAAAGCAAAGACTAATTTATTTAGTAATTTGTGTTTATATTCCCTCTAATCTTTTCTCTCAGTTTTTTTTTTTCCATTGAAAGATTTTAATGTTTTGCCCTAACTAGCAATGACTCGTTCAAACTGGATGGTTGAGCACCAAACTAAGAATTCATAAATGTTAATTTAATATTACATTTTAATATTAAATTAAAATATTAATTTTGTTTAAAAATATGTTAAAGTACGTTTTCATAATATACTTCATAGCACCTGTAAGTATTTGCAAGGAGACCAAAAAAACTGAAACCAAAGCTCTTAGCACTCCACTCAAAATGATGCAGCTTTTGTACACATTAAGTGACTATAAGTGATTTTGATTTGATTTAATAACAGTAAAACAGAATCAAATAAACTTACAGAAATACATGCTTGAGTAAAATTTTTATTTATTTATGCAACTCCCCTTTTGTCTGACAGTTTTTCATATTTTTTTAGACTGAAATATTTAGTAATGAAAAAACAAAAATCAAACCAAAGTCTTTCCATAAAATGTTTTAGTGTCTTTCCATCATTAGCTTTACCAGTAAGATACATTTTCACCATAAGACCATCAATAATACATTTACAGCATATTTTTCCTGAAAACAGTTGTATGGTATCTTTATAGTTCACAGCAATATTCAGTCAAGTTTTACTCTGTCACTGTCATGATAAATTTAGCATTTTAAGTGAATGAATAATTAAAAACAACTTTTAAAATGTTTCTCTCTGTGTATCAATCTGTCAAGCTCCTGAAGTCCAAATGAAAGTTTTCTGCTGGTCTTTATAGACACATAAACAGCCGGAGGTGAAATGACATAAGAAAGTCAAAGTGATTTTTTTAGTAACACTTTATTTTAAGGTGTCCTTGTTACACATTACATGTACTTACTATTATAATAACAATTAATTATGCATAATGACACATATGTAACCTTAACCCAAACCCTAATCCTAACCTAGCCATATAGTAAGTACAAGTAGTTCATTAATATTACTCACACCTTAAACCTAAAAATAAAGTGTTTTTTTTTTTTCTAATCATGCATAAATTTGCTAATAATTGTATATAAATGTATTGTGGCTTCTGCTAAATTTGTTCTTAACCTCGTCTGGATTAAATGCACCCAGATTATTTAAAACATGTATACACAATGAGTACACAATCTCCCTCTGAGCGTTAAATAAGAATAATTGTTCCTAGATGTGAAACTGTACCCTAATCAGTACCAGAAAGAATTGTGAGATAAAAAGTGACAATTACCTTTTTTTCTTTCTTTTTTTTTTTTTTTTTGTACAGCTGATCCTAATGGACTTTTCACAACTCTTCTCCTGACGGACTATTTTATATCATTGTGTTTCAACAGGAAGATATTTAAGCCTCCATCTCATTTACATTTTCTCCGTGATAATGTTTACAGCTGGTGAAAACCTGTATTTCTTGAACGCTGATAGAGGAGCTGAGGAATGAATTGAGCTCCTCTGTAATGATCTGCAGATGTGATGTCTCTGTCTGACAGATTATTTGATTACACAGTAGATTATTATCAGACATACTAAATGATGATGACAAAACAAATAAATGTCAGACTGTAACTCACTTCAGTTCTAGAGACAGCATGATGAACTTGTATGTTTATCTGTGATTTAAGGCAGTCTGAATCAATTTTTTTCACATTGTAGGTCATCATCTTTTCTCCACATGCTGTTTGATGAGCTTTAAAACCTGCAGAAGAGAACATCAGAACTGTTATTATGATTTTAATTATCCAGCAACTACAAACATGTTTATTTTAGAAAACTGCTTGAGATGCCATTATAACAGGGCTGCCCAACCCTGTTCCTGGAGATCTACCTTCCTGCAGAGTTCACCTCCAACCCTGATCGAACACAACTGAATCAACTAATTAGGATCTGAATGAGCACTTGATAATAACAGAGAGGTGTATTTGATTAGGGTTGGAACTTAACTTTGCAGGGAAGGTAGGTCTCCAGGAACAGAGTTGGGGACTCCTGCATTGTAATAACGAAGCACTGGGTTTACTAACTTTAGACTTAACAACCAACATGAATTGTTTGTTTTGTTCTAAAACATTCTTGTTTATAGAAATTTCCATCATTTTTTTCCCACCCACATTACAACCAATTCATGTTGGTTGTTAAGATCCAAAATGGCGCCGAGTTGGGGGAACAGCAGCACTGTTCATATGCTTCAGGGCGCGCAGATGGGAGAAGTGAGCCAGCATGCTCATCAAGCTCAGGCAGCACGGATTTTGAACACCTCTTCCTAGCATTGATCTGGCAAATCTCTCCTCTCCCAACAATATGGACAAACTTCTTCCGCAGCTCTGTGTTTCATGGAAAACTTAGCTGAACAATGCCATTCTGGACAGAGCGTTAAAGCTGCCGGGTTATCAGATGTTTAGAGCAGATCGGGATACAGATGAAGCAGTAATATATCAGATCACTTTTACACCACCATAAAAAATGCATATCAGTTTATCCCACAGGCAGCGTTAGGACTCTCTGATCATGTGTTTTCCAGTCGGGCTCACTCTGCCCGACAGGAATCGTGAATAGTGATATAAAATTCCTAACTTGATTTGCGTTGTTCACTCGCTTGAATGGGTGAAACGAATCATAGATGATTGCTTGAATCGGCAAGAAACAAGACGTTAAAAACCATTCTCAAGCATTAGGAGATTCACCCACTCATTCAAAGCACAGCTGAGAGCAGCATTTCAGACAATGCGCTTACACAGAATCAATTCCTTTTACACGTGTACTTGCTTCTGAATGAACACTTACACACAAAATCATCTCAAAATAATTGTCTCTGCAAGTATTCTTGTAAACACAGTCTGCACTAAACCTTTAAGAGCGATTGCATGGATCCAATATAATAATGCACAGGCTTTATTATATTGGATCCGTGCACTCGGTCTTAAAGGGGTAGCAGCCTTTAAATACCATGTGTTCCATTAGTGGCACCTACTGTCAGAGATAGACATAACAGAAATAACATGTATTTAGCATGCAGCATGAAACAGCACAGAATCCCATTTATTGTATTCAAATTGAGTTTATATTAATTGGAAAATTTGAATGACATAAACATTTTTTTGTTGATCATAGAAATTCTGTGCAAAATTGATGTTCTTAAAAATAAAATGCAAAGAAAACACAAATCGTATGTTGTCGGAAAGCGAAAAAAAGACATCGAGTTAATATGTTCCTTTGTTTTGTGACTAAGTATTTAGATTAAGTTACTAAACCTGAGTAATCTAATGAAATACGTTACTGATTACTTTTTAAAGCTTGTATTTTGTAATCTGTAGTGAAATACATTTGAAAAGTAACCTTCCCAGCCCTGGTTAGACCCTTATCTGACCTGACGATCATAGAAACATTTGATGAGACAACAAAGTATTGCGGATGTAAATAACGTAACAATGTGGTTGTGCAGGGTTAACTGTCTGCTTATGGACTTTTTCTACTTGGTGTCAAACTTACCTCTAAATTCACTGCTAACTGCTTATCAATCTCTCTTCTCCAAGACACTGAAAGGGCTGCCACTTCTACAGTCAACCAACATGCAGATTGATGTATCTGTTAACCTTGTACCAAAGAACAAAGGTGAACTCATCAGTTAACAAAAAACAGGCTTCTGTGATGCACAAACATCTGCAAAAGAAATTTGTGAGCAGATGAAGCAGTGCTGAAAGAAATGCGATTGCGTTCTACAAAAAGGCACTTTGCCTATGAGGCTGCAGATGAGCTGATAGTGGATGCTATGAAAAGGCTAGAAGTGTCCTTTTTTAATGCTGTAGTGGACTGTAGCATGTAGCCATTGGAGGATAGTTTTAAGTCTCTAAGTGAGGTTAAAGAAAACTTTGGAGTGCTGCTCAATTTAAGGGAGCTAAATCAAAAGGTCCGGAGTGAACAATGTGAGCTTCTTGGGGAAAAACTCTCTTGTGGAGAGGAGGCTGATATTGATGGTAGCACACTGGCTGTAGAGACTGAGATTCTTCCTGAACTTCCCCAAACTATGATGACCACCCTTGAGTTTCTCACATACCTCTCACAAAATGAGATTTGTGAGTTTTACCCAAATCTTTGGTAGCTCTCAGGATAGCCTGCACTCTGCCTGTGACAGTTGCCACAGCAGAGAGGAGCTTTTCCAAGCTCAAATTGATGAAAACATACTTGAGATTTTTGACTACAAAAATACATCGACGTGCGTGAAATGCATCAACGCGTCACACTGTTTACATCTCGCGTAATGGCATACTGGGAATGGAGAAAGTTGCATTCTATCACAAAATCAGAGACCACTGTTATCAAAAGTATGGGAATACTTTAAACAGAGGCCAAATAAAATGGCCCTTTTTTCCCTTTGCAAAACCCATATGGTGTACAACGACAGAACAACTGCGATGCATGACCACCTCAGAGGAAAACATCCTGGCACTCTCCGGTGTTACGGTTTAACTGGTTACCGTGTGATCTGGTGACCAACTTCCTGGTTCAGGTCTCTGCTGCAGATAGGATGAAACGACCGCAGCAGATTCGGCGATTCTAAAAGCACAAACTGATGTGATATTATTAAGTGTATAATGAACGCAGACTTGCTCATTGCATGATTCTGATATTCTTGTAAAGATTAAAAGTTATTGGTATGATCACCCGTAGTGACTTGGAAGGATGAGTCCTACAAAGGAAGTATCCTTGACATTGAGAAACGCCTTCTAGAAAGCCCTGACTAGTACAAGTTCCAATATAGAATACTTTAATGCTCACCACACAGAAATAGAGCAGCTAGTTATTTATCAGAACAAACTAAAACCGCATAGCTAAGCTAGAGCTAATTACCTTGAATCTAATATGTCCTGAGAATATTAAAAGAATAACAGGTTAGACAAAACTGGTGAAATTCTTAGTCAATATATTATGCATTAGGAAAAATTTAGTGTTTGAGCATAGCAAGAAAACATTTACATTCTAAACATTTACATTCTTGCTCTTATTCAGAGGATGCTCATGCAGAAACCGACAGCAAGGACCTCTTTACAGAAATGGTCTATGCAACAGTAGAGACTTAAGTTGTAATACTACCCTCATAAAAGCATACTAAGACAACAAATACCTTACAGTGTGCTACAGGGCCGTGCAGAGACCTCTGGAGGGGCAGGTGCTCAAAGTATAAAAGGTACACATGGAACAAGGCTGAAATCTTTTTGCAATCGGGTTTCCATGGTTAAATGGAGTCTATCAAGCTTTTGTGGGAGTTAAGCCAGAGAATAGTTCTGTTTTACAGTTCCGATATTTATGTGTTAAGTGTATTTTTATGCTTTCTGCGTAAAACTTAAAGGGTTACTCCACCCCTAAATGAAAATCTTGTCATTAATATCTTACCCCCATGTTGTTCCAAATCCGTAAAAGCCTCTTTCATCTTCGGAACACAGTTTAAGATATTTTGGATGAAAACCGGTAGGCTTGAAACTGTCCCATCGACTGCCAAATAAATAACACTGTCAAGGTCTAGGAAAGTATGTAAAGCATCGTCAGAATAGTCCATCTGCCATCAGTGATTCAACCGTAATGTTATGAAGTGACAAGATTTTTTTTTTTTTTTTACACAAAGAAAGCAAAAATAAGGACTTTATTCAACAATTCCTCTTCTCTGTGTCTCTACAAATCAGTGTAGCAGCATCTTGGTAATTCTGTGCAGTAAGCAGATGGCGTACGCTCTTCTGTGTCAGCAGCATCGTGCCCATGCGCTGTTTTCTTTCAAACCAAGCGTAAATACAGGTCAAATAAAAATGATCCTCGTGGCACGGCTGATACAGAAGAGCGTACGCTGCCTGCATACAGCTCAGATTTGACAAAATGGTGCAAACAAATGACCTTTTATGGGTTTGGAACAACATGGGGGTAAGTGAATAATGAGAAAATGTTAATTTTGGGATGGAGTATTACTTTAACTACTACATTTGATATTTTTACTAACCTACACAGACTGTTGTGGCACTTTGCATAACTCTGCTATAGTTGTCATCAGGTACGTTTGTCCATCACATGAAGTTCAGCCTATCGTGGCCTTCACATATTATATCATATCAAGCGTGTGCTGGAGTCCAGCTTAAAGAATGTTTATTTATCTGTGTATATGCTCTTTCTTAAGTCTCTGCTAGAATCCTAATTCTAGCACCCAATTCTATCATTTACCCTAAACTAATAGCCTCTCTTACACAATGCAGTGGCCTTTGCTCAATTTGGCCTATTGTGGCCATCAGGTAAGTGTGACTATTTTTACGTAATTGTCTATTATTGTCCTTAGCAAAATTGGCCTGTAATGGCTTTTTTCATTACATGAACTACGCTATCTTTGTGTTAAATGGCATAATGTGGCCTGTCATAAGATAGCTCATACAGTCATTCGTTTGTAAATATGTATGCATTTCGTAAAAAAAATAAAAAAAATAATGCTGTATGTTTACAAAATCTGATTCAAGCTACGGATGGAACCTACGCCAAAATAATTATGTTCTTTTGTATTGGTTTTGTAAATAAATACTTTTGAGTTATCTTCACCTCCTGAGTCTTTCTGGTAGAACTGGGAAACACTAAAGGTGTGGCTTTTTTGTTGTTGTTTGTTTGTTTGTTTGTAAAGATAAAGCCTTTAGATAGATAAACTTTAGTACTGGTATTTTTTTTTTTTTTAGAAACCACACACTACATTTTATTTTATATAAAACACACACACTAATAATTATCTTATGTAAGCACAAAATCATAATTGTTAAGCATTTGTAGGGTTTTTGGTGTAAAGTTGTAAAATTATATGACTTGACAGAAAAATAAATATTTACCGTTTTATCACTGGTACATCATCTCTCAGTGGCCAATAAAAGCGATTGATCCCAATACCGGCAATTGTATCTTAAAAATAGATAAAATGAAATTTCAACAAATATATATTTGAATAAAAACATAGGCGTTGTACATTTCAATAAAAAAATGTAGCCACTCATTCTATGAATTGCACCTTGTAAGCATAAATGTCATTTCCACCTCACCTTTGTCATTTCCACCCAAGAAGGTAATGTGGTGGAAATGACGGTGATGGAAATGACAATTCTACAGTATTTTGTAAAAAAATCCAAGCTAGTATTACAGATTAGCTATGAATTGGTAGCAAGCATTCCATGCATGCAAAATAAATCTATTTGTGTTTAAAAAATCCATTTATTGACAGACTCATTTGATGTTACACCATGTTTGGAAATGACACACAATAAAAATATTTTCATTTCAAGCAATATTTACCTTGAGTTTTCTTCTCCAAGTTGCTGAAGAAATTTAAAATCTACTCCATGTCAGACATGTGCTGTGATGTCATTGTTAATAGCCATAGAAACTACCCAAACAATCTTTAAAAAATAACTTTTTAAAAGGACATTAGAGTGTTGTGGTGGAAATGACGGCAATACTGTGGGACAACTACATTTTGTATATAAAATCACATTAATAGTTGTCTGACCTTAAAATCCTCAATTATGTTTTGATTCCTTTACTGATACTTTATTCAATCATATTTGAAAAAAATGGATGAATAATTTTTTACACTTCTTTTTCATTATTGAAGATCAGAAGTCTGGGCGTGGGACAAGCACAAAACAGCAATATTTGCATGTATAATGATGTTTAAAAAGGTGAAAAAATAATTATAGACTACTGGTAAAAAGTTCCTTAAGTACTTTCATTGTTAATTTAACTATGAAAGTGTGAATTTTTAAAAATTAAATGTTTTTTATAAAATATGATCAAAGGACATGAAAGTGCCCATAGTCTAAGAATTGCCCTTACATGAAAATCATGTTAACATTGTTATGGATATATATTGATATATTTTATTATATTTATTTATATAATCTAATATTTACAACCCCTTTCACGTCCTTATAAGTGCCTCACTGAAACCCAGATTTTTTATTTTTACCAAAAAAAAAAAAAAAGTGTCCAAATGCTTAAAAAAAACTGCATGGTTTTGTTCTTGTTGCCAGACATGATGAATCATGTTGAGATACTCTGGTGTTTACTCTACAGTGGGTGCGGATCTCTCACAGCTACTTTGATTTGCACCAAGCAAAATATTGAACCTTAAGACTTAAGTCTTTATATCACATTTTCCCAATATATTTTATAACTATTAACTGAGACTGTAACCAAAAGACCCCTTTTAAGCAGAAGGTAAACTCTGAGCTGATATAGCCACTTCAGTTACTTCTAGGAGACAAAGCCTCCTCTCAATCAATTTCTGTGATCTTCTTGACAAGTGTTTTTAAAGCATATCAGTCACTTGTTGCCTACATACTACGTGCCTTGAATGTGCATGGTCATGCTTGCACTGCAGAGCCAAAATGTTTGAAATGTTTTGCAATGTGGTTATCTGACAAAATGTGGCATGTTGCCAAAACAATACAGAAAATTTATTTATTTTTAAGTATTGTACATATTTTCAGTTAACATGGAAAAGGTTACAAAGTTTTGCGTTTAATCTGTTTCCTGATTATAGTCAATTGTTTCTGAGCGTAAAGCTGCCCAATACATAATTAGTTTATATTTGTATATTCTATTTCTGTTATAAGTTAACTAAAATACCGGTAGCTAAACAACTATATTGTTGGTGTAATAATTTGTGCTTCACAAATGAAGGAAAAAGTACATTTGTAACAGGATGATCAAGTTCAATGATCATCTGTGTTCTTCAGATAGCCAACATAGCCAGTATATTGAGAAAATAGTAATTAAACAGGTAGCTTTACAAAACTTTAAGGTTACTCTAATGGTAAAATCAAATGTCGAAAGCTAAGAATAGGCTACTGAGTAAGTTACTAAAGTAATTTGGAAACATTTCAGTTTCATTTATCAAGGTACCTTGACATTTAAATATTACAACACCAATTCTTTACATTTATTAAGTACATATTTTACTTAATCGAAAGAACAGCAAACGGATATATAATTTGAAAAAAAATCATACATTATTACAGCAGTGCAAATAACTTTGAGGCATTTTAAACATGCTGTGGCACTGTTGACAGATTTATCCAGGGCTCACAGTAACAAATTAACTCCAGACACAGTCATAGGACATGTCTTATTGCACACTTGCAATTTTAGCAATGAGAACACTTTCATCTTATGTGTGAGGGTTTAGCTGTAATGTTTCTCTGTCGTTTTGCATTAGTTAGGCTATATTTCACCTTGGGTAAAACGCATCAGTTGCTCAAATACAAATGTGCTTTAGTGATGTGTCGTTCTTGAACGATTCGTTCATTTTGAACGAATCTTTAATGTGACTCGGGAAGAACGAGTCGTCTCGTGGAGTGATTCGTTCAGTCGCGCATGCGCATTACTCTATGGGTTCTGTTCTAGTAGTAGTAATTCACCTGTCAGTCAATGCAGCATGAGCCGGAAAGAGAATTGATTAGTTCATAGTTCGAGTCTATCGGGTTTTTGACTCGTTCCTCAATCACGTGACAGCCCAATACGTTAAACCCAATGCAGCATGAGCCGGAAAGAGAATTGATTAGTTCATAGTTCGAGTCTATCGGGCTTTTGAATCGTTCCTCAATCACGTGACAGCCCAATACATTAAACCCAATGCAGCATGAGCCGGAAAGAGAATTGATTAGTTCATAGTTCGAGTCTATCGGGTTTTTGACTCGTTCCTCAATCACGTGACAGCCCAATACGTTAAACCCAATGCAATATGAGCCGGAAAGAGAATTGATTAGTTCATCTCATGAGTCTTCAGGTCGAGTCGTTCCTTAATCACGTGACAGACCCATACGCTAAAACCATAGACACTGATAATTGAATGCAGATAATTGAATAGTTCATCTTTCGGTTCTTCGGGTTTTTCGTTCTTTTGTACTGTGTGACAACATTGGCTGGAGTAATTAGTTCATTTACAACTTTCCTTACAAAATGGGTGCGTAGTACTTATTTATTATTAGTATTATTTACTCTTACAGTAACATGATGCATTTCTGGTTTCAAATTGTTGTTTTTAATTTCTGTCATGGTGGTACTTTTCCATAACACTGAATGTGGAAATAAAGAGTTGGTTATGTTTAAAATGTTGATCTTTTTTTCTGTCTGTTTGTTTGTTTTGGTTTAGTTGTGCAGTTATTAAATCAGATTGTCTGTGTAAACCATACTTTTGTGACATATGACACTTTATAAACATTAAAAACACTGTACATACTTTTGAATAGTTGTTTATTGTTTATTACAGAAAAGCTTTGTAACAAAGAGGACAACTATTCCAAAATAAATTAAAATAATAAAAATGTAAATAATTAAAAATGAAATTAAAATTAAAAGATAATAAAGCCACAGGGTCTAATAACCTTAACAAATGAACTTTAAAAGTACAATATAAAAAAAAGAAAAACTAAATATTGCACAACAAGCTATTCCCAAAATAATTTTAAACCATTTGAATAAAAAATAAATGAAAATTAAGAGATACTAAAGCTATGGAGCCTTATAACAATAACAAATTACCTTTTAAAATCACAACAACAAAAATATTGCACAACAAGCTAGTCTTTTTCTAAATAAATAAAAATAAATAAGCTTTAAAATAAATAACACACTGTGGCTATATTTTTAGGACTTGCTTTAAGGCATGTTTACATTATTAAAAAAACAACAAGCTCCCTGACCTTGGATGGGCTGAGTCTGTGAGTTCTTCTGTCTGAGATAATCTGCCCAGTTTTAGAAAAAAAAAAAATTCAGATGGCACGGATGTGGCCACAATGCAAAGTCTTGTCTTTGTGACTTCAGAAAGGCTTGTGTATACTGGTGAACATCTCCTCCACCAGGCCAGAGGGTCTGATGTGTGGGGTAAGAGTGGCTCTGCAAGGTAGGCATCTCCATCATAGCATCTGAGGTCTTAGAAGAGGTAGCAGAAGGCCTCAAGCTTGCTACCCTCTCGTCAAAGTCTTCCCAAAACATGGCCCTGCACTGGCAGCGCACCAGGATCTGAAACTCCTCACTCTGAGCTGGGTTAAAACTGTTAAAGCTGAAGTTATCATAACCTTAATGTCTTTAACATTTGTCTTTAACATTAATAATTCAAATTCAAAATGTTATTTGCTTTTAATGTATGTCATTATGTCCTTTTTTGAGCAATCTTCTTATACATATATTACACCAATATGTCAAGTCTGCCTAGGAAAAGCAATTATTATACCAGCAAACTCAAAATTGGAGTAAAAATGAACAAACTAGTCTATAAATACTTTTTATTGTAAGCTTGGATTATTATATTATTATATAGCCTAGTGTTTATTTACCGATAGACAGTCAAGAAGACAAATTAATCAAAATTTTATTTATAACAGGGTTTTATTTATTTATAAAATAATAACAAACCACAGATCCTCAACAAACAGTAACAAAAACACGGTGACAGAAATGTCAGAAATAGCGCATGGGGCTGTCACGTGATTAAGGAACGAGTCAAACTCGACCCGAAAGACTCATGAGATGAACTAATCAATTCTCTTTCCGGCTCGAGACTGCGTTAGTTTTGCGTATGGGGCTGTCACGTGATTAAGGAACGATTCAAACTCAACCCGAGACCCGAAAGACTCATGAGATGAACTAATCAATTCTCTTTCCGGCTCGAGACCGCATTGGTTTCGCGAATGGGGCTGTCACGTGATTAAGGAACGAGTCTATGGAAAGCCAAATGGGTCAGAATACGCGTGCTTTTCAACGCCGTATTCATTTTAAAACGCCGTTTTCATAACGCCGCCAGGCGTTAAATAAGCGCCGTTACGTGATAAGTTAACGCCAGACGCCACCAGGCGTTAAAATAACGCCACACGCCGACCGACGTTAAGTTAACGCGACACACCACTTAAGATGCAAATTTATTCGCTCATCTACATGGACACACCTCTCATGGCTACGAGGACTCTACGGCAAGTCAGAGCATCCAGTTTGCAAGAGCGCGAAGATGGCAAGAAGAGCCCTTACAATTGTACATATAGGGGATAAATGCCCCTGAATAAGCTTTTGTCTCATGAAGTTATCACCCCAGGCACGAATGAGTGAAAATGTGGAAATGATTTTATTCAACAGTTAAATTAATAAGGAAGTAATATTATTATTTTATTATTATATTATATTTTGAGTAGGATATCATTTCAATTTAATAAATAGTTGGCCATAGTTTTACAAAAATAGAAATTCTGTTTATTTACATTTACTCAACCCAATGTTGTTTCAAACCTTATGTCTTTATTGCGTTTGAGGAACATAGGAAGATATTTTGAAGAATGCTGATAACCAAACTGTTTTAGTCTGTAAATATGATTTAGATGCAACTTCTGAAACAAAGCATAGCATGTGTAAACCTAAATTAAATATACATTTTTAAAGCTACATTTTGATTCTGTTTTCTCATTCTTTGCTTTTCTCATTTAACACAATTTGGCTATATGATAAAATATCTTTTGAGGGTACTTTTTCTTCCTTTTTAAAACATAATAACATATGATAAACTGAAATCATACTCAAAAGTAGATACCTGAATTTTTACAATAAAGCACTTACACACACACACACACGTCTGGTCAGCTATCCTTGTGGGGACTCTCCATAGGTGTAATGGTTTTTATACTGTACAGACCGTATTTTCTATCGCCCTACACCAACCCTACCCCTAAACCTAACCCTCACAGGAAACTTTCTGCATTTTTAGGTCAATTTAGGTCCCCTCCGTGACACGAGTCCCCATGAGTCTGTGTGTATTCAGGTTTAAGTCCCCACCAGAATAGAAAAATAAATACACACACACACACACACACATATATATATATATATATATATATATATATACATATATACATATAATGAATATTGTTATTACATGACACAAATGAGTGTAAATTTGGAAATTATTACAACAGTTAAATAATAAATTTCTTGTAATATATTCCAAAATATATCTATAATCTGTGTTGAAATATATATATATATATATATATATATATATATATATATATATATATATATATATATATATATAATGACCTTTTGGATGTATTTCATTATTAATCTCTTTGTAATCTATAATAACATTACATTTATTTCATATTTCTATATGTCCTTCTTGAATATTAAGCAATTTTGGCCACATTATAAATACTTTGTGAAATTGCACATGCTAAAATATAAGCATTATTAATGTGTTTAATAAAAACATAAACATTAATTAGTGAAAAGAAAGAATTATTTAATAAACAATTAGAATGATTAGTACTTGTCTCTCATTGGACTGATTAGCCTATCTCTCAAAACCTTTCTTAATTAGTTGTACAGTATTGCATGATTTGTAGATTATATTTAATACACTTTGCGTAAACGTTTGCAATTAGTTTTTAAAAGGTAACATTAAGGTCTTAAGGCGTCTATGCTTACATTTCTTTTTATATATATATATATATATATATATATATATATATATTCAAAGAGTTTTCTTTATTTTCATGACTATGTAAACTGTAGAGTCAGACTGAAGGCATCAAGGGCTATTTGAGCAAGAAGGAGAGTGATGGGGTGCTGCTCCAGATGACCTGGCCTCCACAGTCACCGGACCTGAACCCAATCGAGATGGTTTAGGGGTGAGCTGGACCACAGACAGAAGGAAAAAGCACCAACAAGTGCTAAGCATCTCTCTGGGAACTCCTTCAAGACTGTGGAAGACCATTTCAGGTGACTACCTCTTGAAGCTCATCAAGAGAATGCCAAGAGTGTGCAAAGCAGTAATCAAAGCAAAAGGGGGCTACTTTGAAGAACCTAGAATATGACATATTTTCAGTTGTTTCACACTTTTTTGTTATGTATATAATTCCATATATAATTCCACATGTGTTAATTCATAGTTTTGATGCCTTCAGTGTGAATCTACAATTTTCATAGTCATGAAAATAAAGAAAACTCTTTGAATGAGAAGGTGTGTCCAAACCTTTGGTCTGTACTATATATATATATATATATATATACATTATAGGGCGATATTTGACTCCTTAAAGATTAGTTTTTTAACCTTTATAATCCCCTTTTTCAAACTTTATTAAATGTATTCCATATTTTAAAGCCAAAACATTTAGATTTTAACTTAGCATCAACATTTCATCTTTGCCATGCACTTAACTTTTTTTGTTGCATTAAGGAATATTTACAGACTTCATGCATAATAACGATGTTATGAGATTAATGTTTAAAATATGAAGTTTTGAATATAGAAATATTAAACAATTTAAATGACTCAATTTATAAAATGAAACTGAAACCGCCAGTAGGTGGCAGCATGTCACTGAATCATTTATTAAATCGATTCGTTCAAACGTCTGATTCATTTATGATTTTAAGACAGCACCGGATGTAGTGTCTGGCGCGTTTTTTAGATTGTTAGGTCATTATTAATCTCTTTATCAGAGAACA
>NW_020526704.1:102500-116432 GCF_003368295.1 Carassius auratus
GCTTAGGTTCAGAATTTGTAGTTAGTGGTTGTATTCACTTTTAGGTTTGTTTATTGCCTTTATGTGAGGTGATTTCCTGATTGCCCTTTTTTGGATCATGTGGGTGATCATGTCATTCAGGTTTGTGCTATATATAAAACCTGAACTATGTATGTGTTCATTGTCTAATGAAGAGCTTGTAGGCTCGGAATGTCACCTTTGATGAGAACATAATACTTTTGGAGCTGTGGTGTGCCAAATTTCTTCTTAGTTTTAGGTATTTACGTGGTTGAGCACTCACATTAAGCCCTTCAGCCTGTTGGATGTGTGCACTTCGATTATCTAAAGTTATACAATGGACATTTCATCATACAGTTCTACTACAGCTTTTTGATGTTTGTAGGGGTTGCTAAGTTTTGTCCCTTTCTCCAGTTCTGCTCTGTCTTGGGATATCTGATAAGAATCCACATCTGAAAGTATTCAGATTATACTACAAATTAATGAAATTTACATCACAATTACAATAAAAAGTTGTTTATTAATGTGATTTAGTGTTTTTTTTTTTTTTTTATCTCAGGGATATGACTAGCCCTTACATAAACTATAAATGAGTCAGGAAAGTAGAGGGGAGATACCGATCAGAATATGACACATGCCATGTAAAACACTTCAAACAAGTAACAGTGACACTGTTAAATGTCAATTTACATTCTTAGGTTTTCCACAAAAGAAAGGACATTTTTAAGTACATTTACTCCAAGATTTTCCCGGGGACCTTCAAGTGGATCAATTTGTTCTGTGAGTTGTTTCATCTCATCATCAGTCACAGTGAACTGGTTTGGAGGTACGGTAACTCGTTCAAGCCAATGCACATGAGATACCGCTCCAGATACAGAATGACTGTCACCACCAACAAGCTCTGCTGAATTAGTCTCTCCTCCAGTGGAGTCTGAGGGTCTTGCAAATATCTCCTGCATTGCAGTACTTGGCAGACTCTGTTGTGCCAGGCAATCCCGGACAAAGATTTGTAGAGGTGACTGGTGTCTCTCGGTTCGTAAACCATGATTGTTCCACTGGTGTTTAAAATTTGTCAAGTCTTTGTTAATTCTTGGGATGTAGACATATTGCAGAGCCCACATGTGCATTTCATTATCTACATCCACAATGCCCTCACTCTCAAGAAAGTGGAAAAGGTCATAGTACACATTTGACACCCCACGCCACAGATCGACCCAAAGTCTTTCAATCCTCTGATTGTGTGTACTTCTTCCTCTAAGAGCACTCCCTCGTTCAGTGCCTCTGAACAGGTTCATGAACAAGCACACTGCATTGTTCTCTCCCCCATGGTCAGTCCTTACTCTGGAAGGGACTCCATATTTGGAAATGGCATCCAAGAAGCAGTTCATGACAGTGCTGCTGCGATTGTTGTTAGATGCTTGGAGAAAGGTGACAAGCCGACTGTAGCCATCAATGGCACCATGAATTACTATCCTCCATCTAAATTAACACAAATACATAATTACTTAGTTGAGCATAAAACCTGCATTAGACAACAACAAAATATCCAATGAAGGGTGTGCTTTAGATGTTCTACAAGAGCACTGTTACATCCATTTCAACAACCCTTTTTATGCAGCCATACTGATTTCTGTTAATGAACTGCTTAATTCTGAAATTTAGACTTTTAAAAACAAATTTTAAATTTAGTGACTTAATGGCATTTTGTTAAAGCAACAGAATAATAAAGTGGTTAAGGCATAATGCAATGTTTAAGATTGCATTTAAAAAGAAAATTACCTTATTAGTTTGTGATTTCCATCAAGATGCCATAAAGAATTAGGTCCTGCGACACGGTAGGACCTTCTACGTAGTCTCTGAGACATTGCTCTGAGAGCTGCAGCCCTTGGGTTGACACGATGCATACTGCTCCGCACTCTGCACCTCTGAACCCGAATTCCCTCTGTCCTCAGTTGTGCTCGAACTGCCTCTGGTCCAAGTTGGTCATTTCCAGCCACTATATCCCTAATTTTTTCATCTAAATCTGCATCAGATATATCTGAGTATGAGGAAGACTGCAACAGATTGAAGCACCTGGAAATATATATCCAAGCATTTTAACATTTAATAGGAGCGCTAAAATAAATCAAAAGTTGCACTCAGCATTTTTCCCAACTCATTATGATCTAATGAGATGAGTACTCCAGTCAGCCTAAACATATGACATTTTAATCTAGGTGGAGCAAATTCCCAAATATGTTTCTATTGTTATAAAATGCTTTGGATAAAAGTGTCCACTAACTGACTAAATGTAAATATAAATAAAATTCACTTTATTAATCGGGTTACACAGTGTAATTACACATTTAAGTACTAAATAATAATAATAATAATCTAGATGCACTTACTATAGGGTTGTGGTTAGGAATAGGATTAGGGTTTAGTTTATGGTCAGTATCATGTAATTATGCACACTACATGTAACATATGTAACTGGGATAAAATAAAATGTTTCCATCATTTTATTAGTTTTGCATGACAAATACACCTGTGAACAGGGTGTAATGTGTGTAGTCAATGGATATTAGTTATTATATTACATAACTTACCTTAAACGTCGCTTGACTGTGGATATGGAGGTGTGTAGAATTTGTGCAATCTGTTTTACAGTGAAGCCACAAGACAACAAAAATGACAGCTGATCCTGTGTAATGACATAAGATGGTGCACCTCTGGATCCACTACGAATCAGTGGAGGTCGATATACAGTGTTGTCTGTAGAATAATTATAATATATTGCTTTTATAAACAATTATAAACAGACTTCTTAATTTTTCCAATAGTTTGTATGTCTGTGTGATATGTTATGCTTAGCAAAATTATTCAAAATATATTACTGTAGATGTCAAGTTACTGGCCATCAAAATCAGACAATCTAACTGGAGTTTACTGTGAGTAATTAAGATTGTTTGATTGCATTTACCATCCTGTGCTCTTGGTTCAGAAGTTTGAATCTCCTGAATAAAATCTGATACTTCATGGATGATCTCATCTGCTGCCTGAGTATGTAGAAGAGTCCCCTTTGCCCATTCCAGGCTCCTCAGCATGGTTTGAAGTCTAAAAAGTAAATGTTTTTTTTTTTTTTATTATTATTTTTATATTAAATAAATTAATAACAATACATAATTTTTTGCTTTGTTTTAAATAGTATATCATGCTATGTTTTTTTAAAAAGAAAGAAAAATAACCTCAAAACTCATTTTAAAATCTAAAAAATGTTGTTCTAACATGTTGCTTTAGAAAGAAATATTCAATTTACATTTAGGCTACACTGTCAATTTTTTTTAATTAATTTATTTATTTATTGAAGCTGCATCTGAATCATTATTTACATACATTTAATGACTAAAACAGCTTGGTTACCAGCATTCTTCAAAATATATGTTCCCCAAAAGAAATATAGACATTTAGGTTTGAAACAACATTGGGGTGGGTAGATGTTAATAAAAAGAATTTCAATTTTTGAGAAACTATATAGCCAATATATTTTAAACATAAACTAAAAAAGATACTCACTGCTAGTAGGTGTCAGTAAATGTTTAAAAATCATTCAGTCCATTCGTTCAAACGACTGATCATTTTCAAAGTTGGAATTATTTGTGATTCCTGTAATAACTATATGAGACAGTTCATTCTGGCATTTCCAGCAATGCACATTTTGTGTGTCTACCTAATCAAACACACCTGATTTAACTCATTAGCTCATTAAAAGAAACTCAGGGGACTGAAAAGGCAGTGTCAGATAAGGAAGACATACAAAATGTGCAGTGTTGGGGGGTGCCCAGTTCCAGGGTGGAGAAACACTGTAATGCATCTTGTTTGCTTCCAAACAACTGCATAAAATGTATTAAGATGACTTAACATAGTTCTGGGGCATAAAAGTTAGTAAATTGTGTTAAAAAAAAATATTGTGCCATTATTGTGCCATTAAAATTAGCAAGTTAAATCAACAGCTCATGTAATCGTGTCTATCAAAACGTGACCGTTACAACTCTAACTAAATTATTTTGGAGAACATAAACACAATCTTTACCTGTTTAATGATGACTGAAAAACAGCAGGCCCGGGATTATCAGACAGTAAAAGGCGAGTGCAGTCATTAACAGTGTGTTTACACTGCAAAACAAACGCTCTTCTTGCCATCTTCGCGCTCTTGCAAACTGGATGCTCTGACTTGCCGTAGAGTCCTCGTAGCCATGAGAGGTGTGTCCATGTAGATGAGCGAATAAATTTGCATCTTAAGTGGCGTGTCGCGTTAACTTAACGTCGGTCGGCGTGTGGCGTTATTTTAACGCCTGGTGGCGTCTGGCGTTAACTTATCACGTAACGGCGCTTATTTAACGCCTGGCGGCGTTATGAAAACGGCGTTTTAAAATGAATACGGCGTTGAAAAGCACGCGTATTCTGACCCATTTGGCTTTCCATACGAGTCAAACTCGACCCGATAGACTCATGAGATAGGCTCAAGACCGCGTTAGTTTTGCGTATGGGGCTGTCACGTGATTAAGGAATGACTTAAACCCGAAGACTTCTTAGGCTTGTTCGACTTCATGCAGTTTTGCGCAAACCGATCGTCGGCTGACTTGAAGCAGTGCATGCCGGTTAGAAATTTTGTCCGACTTGATACAGCGCTGACGCCACGTGACTGTGACGTGTGCCGTCAAAGTACCACGAGAGCGATTCGAGAGTAGCCGGAGAACTCAGCCAGCGCAGCTTCTGAAGAGCGGCTGCACAGGTTCTGATGACGACACAACTGATCCACGATTGGCTGGATTAACTGATGACACCGATGACGTGCGTTTCAAGTTTATTGCAAGTCGGCTTCAGTTTCAGAAATTCTCATATGGACTTTAAAAACAGTTCAATACGTTTTTATGTCGTCTTCATCTTATAAATCATATTTATTAAATATTGTTTTACTGTATTTACTTTATTGTTAATATAAAGTTTGTGTATGTTTATTTTGCATGACTTTCTTTTTTATACAGACCTTTTACAGTTTTCAGCAGCATAACCTATTCAAATGAGCATTTTTAAGAACTAAAATGTTAATCTAAAAAGCATACAATCTAATGTGGTCATAAATGCTCCTATACAAATGATACATAATACATTATGTTCCTCCATTTGTTTGGTTTCTTCATATTCTCTAGTTTATTTAGCTGTGTTTATACTTCACCTGCATGTGGTTAGCAAACTGCTAACAACTTGCTGTAACAACTTGACAACACTGTTCACTTTCAAATAGTTGGTCTAAATCACAATATAAATCCAACAGAATTGTGCTTTTCTGTATATGAAAATCAGTGGTGTTATGTTTAAAATGTTAAAAAGCTCAGCAGGAGGGCAGCACTGTAAATCTTGTTGCTGAAACCTTGAAAAACACATACCCACCAGGGAATTTTTTTATAGGTTACTTTTATCATTTTGTATAAGCAGAAACACCCATGTCATACTGATAAAGTATATATCCAATATGGTATCTTGTTTTGGAAGGCACCCTTCCAAAACACCACTTTTTTTTTTTTTTTTTTTTCAAAACACCACTTTTAAACGCGATCAAGTAAGCAATCGCCACGTGATCTGCCATGACTGACGTAATTGCAGCAAACTACGGGAGCCACAACGTGTCCGGCTTCATATCTCCGTTTTCAGCTCCTCCCCACCTGCACGCGGCTACTCTCGCCGATCGGTTGCATCCAGCCGCAGCCGATGTCGAACACACCTCTTGTCAGATAAGAGGTGAGATGAGCTAATCACAGACTGAAGACCCAGGTAAAGAATGAGTATTTTTTTCTTTATCTCATAGCATTTTATTTTTGTATTGTTTGTAGTGTGATCAACGTTTGCGTAAGTACTAGATGTGTTGGGGAGGTAGCACTTAATATTTTAATAACATTTTGCTAAAATGAACGAAATGACTCGAAAAAAGATTCGTTCATTTTGCTGAACGAGACTCAAAAGTCCGAGTCGGTAAAATGATCCGAACTTCCCATCACTAATGTGCTTTGTTAACCTGAACAGCTTTGTCGAGTGTCCTTATATATATATATATATATATATATATATATATATATTTGTCGTGGTAATGGTCTTAATTTTAATTCTTGAAGGTCTTAAAAAGGTCTTAAAAGTCATTAAATTTGTTGATCAAAAATGTGCAGATACCCTGATTTTTGTTTGTTTGTTGCTCAGTGTTGAGTGAAGCGGTCTTTTGTTTATTTGTTGACCACAACGTACCCCAGCATCAAACAGGCCTGCAACGTGAAAATAACGAACTTTCATATTGATTGAGGTTAAGTGTGAGCTCATATTGCCGGCTTAGTATTTGTTTGAAGAGTTTATTAAGTTTGAGTAAGAGTTTGAGGACTCAAATTTGAAGTATAACAACAGAGATCCATTTACAAAAAGAGTGAATGTGAAATGTGTACTTGATTTTATTGTTTTATTCATTTGTGTGAATTTGTGAAATTCATATTGCTTATTTAAATAATTTTATTTTCCATTTGGAAAAAAATCTCGAAACGTGATCATTTTACCTTTTATCCAGTAAATTGTTATTTACAGTCTGCTCGAGTGTTTTCAGTTTATTATTATTTGAGTTAAAAAGAAAATATAAATATACATTATTTCTTTGATTGGTAAAACAATTGATTTATTTACAGAAGTTAAATTCTAATTCATTATTATTATTTGAATTTATTTTAAAGTTTAAGGGACCCAATGAACTAACAAACACAGTTACATAGAACAAGTTGAAGTGAGTAAATAAGAACACTTAGCTCACAATATTTGATAAACCAAAGTTTATTCATACAAATTCAGAGTGCACCATTATTTATCTATATAGGAAAGGGAAAAAAGCGCTACAATGAGATCATGGTTAGACTGGGACTCGTGCAATAACTAATGCTCAAGACATCTTAGCTAATAAATAAGTATGAAAATGGTAGATCTAAATGATAAATACTGTTAAGATGTGGCCATGCTACACACCTATAAACTCAGTATATATACAGCTCGAAATACACAGTTCAGTTTGTCCAGAAGGCTGGGTTTATTTTCAGTTTTTGGACATTATTTAATGAACAGGCTCTTTCCGTTCTTCAGCTGTTTTTCTTCTTTCTTCTGCTGGTGTTTTCAGTCTTACAGCTGGATTTCTTGAACATCTGAAGGCGTTTAAAGCTCCTGCTGCATTTGTCCAGCTGTGTGTCCATCTGCGTCAGGAACTCTAGAGAGAGATGGAGAGTGTTGAAGCAGTAAAACTACAGCACAGTGAGAGAGAAGGAGAAAGAGAAAGTTTCTCACCCATCCTCTGGATCACAGCGGTCAGCATCGTGTCCTCCTCCTTCTCCCTGATGAAGAACAAGAACACATCCATCAGTAATAACACACAGTCATCATGTGACCTCCCACTGCTGATCACGTGACCTCTGACCTCTGCCTGTCCTGATCCAGGCTGCTGATGATGTCATTCCTCTGCTGGATGATTGACAGCAGGCGTGACATCAGCAGATGTTCCTGATGTCTGTCGTCAGAGCTCCAGTCCTGCTCTGAGAGTCACACACACACATTCACAATCAGCTACAGGACTCAGATCGGTTCATTCACTGTAAACTCTGATGTTCTTACCTGGTTTGTTAAAGAGGTGTCTGATCTCAAACTCCACATCGGCCTGTTGATCCTCCAGACGCTGCTGCTTCACCCTGAGAGCACACACACACACGTTACACACACATTATTCTGCTGGTCATGTGGTGTATCTGTGTGATGTGTGTACTCACATATACACCAGCTCTGTGTCTCTGCGCACTAACATGCTCTTCTCATGAACCAGAAGGAACCAGTCGACAAGAAGATTCTCTGAAACACGCACACACACACACACACGCGCACACGCACACAGTTAGCTTATCTGTTTACTGCATCTGTTAGCAGCTACTATAGTAATTTTACAGTAGACTAAATACTACCGTGTTTTTGATATGAAAAAAAAAAAGTTGTAGTTACATTTTCAAGTAACCTTTTCTTAATTAACCCTCTAGTTCAAGAAAATGATATTCTAAGTGCCCCACACATGAAGTTGTAATCATGACGTAAATGTTAAACTAATCACTTGTGTTCCTTCTAAACTCTGAGCATTACCGTATCTGCTTACCATTGGTGCATCTCCTCATCTCGGTCTCCAGCTGCACTCCTCTCCTCTCCAGCTCCAGCAGACGCTCCTCCAGCTTCTTCTGCTCCACACACACCTGCTTCTCTGACACACGCGTGTCTGTGATCACCTGAACACAATCCATCAGTCATCCACACACTCAAACATCTGTGCTTACAGAGAGAAGCAGATTCAAGCCCAAAGCTCAGAGGCAGAAGTGTTGTGTTTGTGATCCTGTGCTTTATTAATATGTGTTAATATCAAAATTATGTGTGACCCTGAACCACAAAACCAGTCATAAGGGTTGATTTTTTAAACGAATCATCTGAAAGCTTAATAAATCAATTTGCCGTTGATGTATGTTTTTTTTAATGATAGGACAATATTGTGTTTTCAACTATTTGAAAATCTGTAATTTTCTGAGAGTGCTAAGAAAAATATCTAAATACTGAGGAAATCGCCTTTAAAGATGTTCAAATTAAGTTCATAGCAATAAAAAATTGTTTTAATATATTTATGCTAAGAAATGTACGGTAGCACTTTATTTTACAGTCCTGTTCCTCATGTACATACTATGTACTTATTATAGTAATTACAATAACTATGTAATAACTAGGTACTAACCCTGAACCTACCCCTAAACCTAACCCTACCCCATGTAGTTACCTTGTGTTACCAGAACTTTCTTAGATAAATGCACTGTAAGTACACTATAAGTACATGATAGTACACGTACTGTAAAATAAAGCAACCGATATCTTCACTGAACATGATCTTTACTTTATATCCTAATGATTTTTGGAATAAAGGAAAAATGTATCATTTTGACCCATTGTCTGTTCTTGATGATACATGCTACGTTCGACTGGTTTTGTGCTCCAGGTTCACATTTACTGTTGGACAAACTTCAACTGAATTAAACTGCAACAGTCGCTGCAAACGTTTCATCACAAAGATCTTTTCACATGTAACTTTGAAGGGACAAATATTTGTGACTGTTTTTAAATCTGAATATACACAGAAACAAATGCATTGTTGAAACTGAAACCTAATAGAATGCATGAATTCATATAATAATTCAATTTAAAGGGTTAGTTCACCCAAAAATGTAAATAATCCTGCGTTTTACTCACCCTCAAGGCTATATGTATATGACCTTCTTCTTTCAGATGAATCCAGTCAGAGTTATAATAAAACTGTCTTTGATCTTTCAAGCTCTGTTGCTGCAGTCAGTGTGTGTTACATTGCTTCAGTCCAAATGATGTGAAATAAAATTGGCTAATCTTTTGGACTGAAGGAATCCAACACCGACAAGACTGCAGCAACAGAGCTTGAAAGATCAAAAGGTTTTTATTATAACTCTGACTGGATTCATCTGAAAGAAGAAGGTCATATACACCTAGGATGCCATGGGGTGAGTAAAACATGGACTAATTTTCATTTTTGGGTGAACTAACCCTTTAAGGGTTTTTTTCCTCTAAGATTATCTTGTATTGTACGTGAACCTCTTTTTTTTGTTAATATGAAGTATTGTTCACTCCAGCAGCACAACAAAGACAGTTTGTGTCTCACCTTCCTCTTTATTAGCGGAAAACCATGAACAGAAGCTACAGCCTGGTGCATGCTGGGAACTGAAGATGAGGCTTTGTGTGCAACTGAGGCTTCGCAGCTGGTGGGGTTTTTCTTGACAAAGAGGAAAACAGAGAGACAGTCTCATGTTAAAACACACACACACACACGAGAGTCTGCAAAGAGAAAAATAACCCACAACCACAAACTGTGACTCTTGAGCGTCAGATGTTTGTTTGTCTGGTTCTCTGACTGAATGACGCTCACACACACACACACACACACACACACACATCGACTAGAGACAAGTGATAACAGCTTCAACCACAGGTTGAACATTAGAGAGAGTTCACATGACTCTGAAAGGGAAATAAAGCTGCACTCTGTTCTCTATTTCAGTTCATTAAAGTGGAGATCCTGGTTCTTGGTCTGAATTATAGACTCAGGCCTAATCTGCTCTAAACTCAGATCTGATCTCATGACGACTAAATGATGAATTAGGTTTAAGGTTCTTCACCTTCCGTGATTATACAATCACGTGGCACAAATTTTGTCCGTTTTGAGTTAGCTTGCATTTTTTTTTCAACTGCTTACACACAATATTTACTTGTCACACAGTTTCTGAAGCTCACACTCAAATAGCAGAAGCACACACCAAATCACAAGGCCCTAAGCTAATTCTGGCCTTTGACTCAGTTTTCAATTTCATAAAACACTTTTTACACAACACACAGTTCTCTATGTAACACACATACATCTAACAGGAATTAATAATATGGCAAAGGTGTTTGCAAATGTTTGTGATATTTTGAATGCAGTGCTTCATTTTGCAAGAGATGTGAGGATCCCTGAATTTTGTGCGTTCAATTTTTGGATGTGTATAAAGTTTTTTTTTTTTTTTTAAAGATGCACTTTTTTAAAAAATGTAAGTAGTTAAAAATAAAAATCTGTAACTAAGTCAAAGACTGTGAATCAGTGTTTCTCAGGTAAACCTGATACTGAAACCTCTGCTAACAGCAGCAACTCTTATTCCCAGCCTAGAGATCACATGACTCGTCTAAACCAGAGGAGGCTAAATATAGAGGAGGCCAAACTTAAACTAGAGTCCAACCCAGTGTTGGTTGACTAAACCTGCTGGTTTGTGTCAGTTCTTCAGAAACTAACTTATTCAGTACCTCTTCATCCTTGGACTTGTCCTGCAGGAAGGGGTTAAAGGTCATGGGCCAGTGGCGGGAATGAGAGGATGGAGCCGCAGGAAGATGAGACCAAGGACCAGGATCAACCAGCTTCATCCAGGGATGTTCCTTACGGACAGTGCTCTGAGACGACACTGAGACCAGAACGAGAAAAACACACGAGACACAATAAAACATGCATTTCAACTGATACAAATTTCAGATTTCATGACTGAATGTAAAACATCAAGCTAACCATCACTGTAATAATCACCAATTTAAAATTAAATATACTTTATGAAACCATTATATATAGCAGGAACAGAAATAACAAATTAACAAAATGAGGAAAAATGTATTTGTTTTGTGAGTACTGATTTGAGCAAGACATTAAAAACAAGATGAAGCACTTGATATAGAGCCACATGCATAAAAGAAAATCTAATTAAGCTATCATTACTCTATATATTTAGATTCATTTAAAGAATGTTGTTTTAACAACTATTGAGTGATATTAACCTAAAAATGTTTTTGTACTGATACTACTTTATATAGTTATAAATTGTTTAGCATTATGTATTTCATGTTTTCAGACCTATGCACATGAACACTCACAAAAAAAACCTCATCTAATCTTTAATAATAGTGATGATAATACTATTGTCAACAGTGTATGTAAAACTGGTAAGAAGTCAATCAATGTAACACTATTATTTATGCATTGTCCAGTGCATGCTGGGAAGAGAATGAATGGGATGGAACAGAAAAGCTTCTGTTTGTTTGAATTCAAATAAATGCATTAATCATTAATTATCACAGGACAACTACTGGAAACACATAAGTTGAATGTACCGAAACAGTCTGTTTTATGATGTTTACACTGTAGCAATAGTAAAAGTAGCATAGTAACACAGAGATAAAGATTCTAACCGTTTTCAGGGCGATGATCTGGTGATCTGGGGGTGGGGCGAAGAGGGTCCTGAGGCTCCGCCCTCTTTCTGGGAGCAGGTTTGGGAGGTTCTTGTATGTCACTCTCTAATGAGGTTGATAAACGTCCATTATCCATTTTGTCTTCATCTGTCTCACTCCGGTCTCTGTCCGTCTCACTCCAGTCTCCATCTGTCTCACTCTTGCCTCCATCCGTTTCACCCCTGTATCCATCCATTTCACTCCTGTCTCTGTCCGTCTCACTCCTGTGTCCATCCATTTCACTCCTGTCTCTGTCCGTCTCACTCCTGTCTCCATCTGTCTCACTCCTGTGTCCGTCCATTTCACTCATGTCTCTGTCCGTCTCACTCCTGTCTCCATCCGTCTCACTCCTGTGTCCGTCCATTTCACTCATGTCTCTGTCCATCTCACTCCTTTGTCCATCCATTTCACTCCTGTCTCTGTCCGTCTCACTTCTGTCTCCATCCGTCTCACTCCTGTGTCCGTCCATTTCACTCATGTCTCTGTCCGTCTCACTCCTGTCTCTGTCTGTCTCACTCCTGTATAAGTCCATCTCAATCCTGTCATCGCCCGTCTCATTGTCTCTGTCTGTCTCACCCCTGTATCCATCCATTTCACTCCTGTCTATGTCCGTCTCACTTCTGTCTCCATCTGTCTCACTCCTGTGTCCGTCCATTTCACTCATGTCTCTGTCCGTCTCACTCCTTTGTCCATCCATTTCACTCCTGTCTCTGTCCGTCTCACTCCTGCCTCTGTCCATCTCACTCCTGCCTCTGTCCATCTCATTCCTGCCTCTGTCCATCTCACTCCTGTCTCTGCCCCTCTCACTCTTGTCTCTGTCCATCTCACTCCTGTCTCCGTCTGTCTCACTCCTGTCTCTGTCCATCTCATTCCTGCCTCTGTCCATCTCACTCCTGCCTCTGTCCATCTCATTCCTGCCTCTGTCCATCTCACTCCTGTCTCTGCCCCTCTCACTCTTGTCTCTGTCCATCTCACTCCTGTCTCCGTCTGTCTCACTCCTGTCTCCGTCCATCTCACTGGTGTTGTTCTGTGAGTATTGATCTGCGGGCCGGTCGTGACCAGAAGCAGGTTTGCAGGGATAACTGCACTGCAGTGAACCCGTCTCAGTGTTCACTGTGAAAGAGATCGGCAGCAGAGAGCGACGACAGCGACTGCATCTGAAACACACCGACAGACGATCAGGACAGTGAGTGTGGGTGAGGTTTAGATGATTATGTAGAGGTTAAGCTATACCTGTGAGGGTCAAATGTCCTCAATTATATACTGTAATATCAGGACAAATGACAACGGACATTTGACACTGGTCCTCACTAGTTAAAGGTTTCTGTGATGGTTATCTTTAGGGGTTGGGTTAGGCCATAAAAATATAACTAATCTAACATAAAATCAATGGACGTCAAGGAAGTCTATATGTCTAATGTTTTCACTAATACAGTGAAACGAACGTGTGTGTATTCAGAGAGTGTGTGTGTGTTCAGTGTTTGTGACAATGTGTGTGTGTGTGTGTGTGTGTTTTACCTGAAGCAAGAGCGGTGATACAATTGTCCCTTCACCAAAACCCTCTGAATGAGATGAACACGTGTGTGACAGACACTACAGACACTTTTATCTGAAGATCTGACCACGTCTGATGAGAACTGAGAGAATGAGATCAGAATGATGAGTTACCAGACAGACCGATGGACAGACAGATGGGTGAAGAATTGGACAGACAAAAGGACAGGCAGGCAAACAGACAAAAACACATGTAGATAGATAGATAGATAGATAGATAGATAGATAGATAGATAGATAGATAGATAGATAGATAGATAGATAGATAGATAGATAGATAGATACCTGAGTGTGTGTCTGTTTTTGTGTTTTGGTGCTGCTGGATTCTTTGTTCACAGGAATCTTCTGACCGACTGATGATGAAATACAGATTAATCATGATGAACATGCGTGATCTTTAACAGTCAATGGTGTCTCATGATCAGTACCGTAAGAGTTTTCCTCTGAAGAAACAGTAGAGCTGAGAGACATATG